>NC_048299.1:181325913-181499088 GCF_013100865.1 Trachemys scripta elegans
ATCGCGGCCAGTGGGGGCTGCGATCGGCCGAACCTGCCCCATCAGCAGGTAAATAAACTGGCCCGGCCCGCTACGGTGCTTATCCTGGTGAGCCGCGTGCCAAACGTTGCCGACCCCTGATATACAGATACTTTAGAAACAAATCCTCTCTCAAGATTTGGCCCAAAGTCTTTCAGCTCTTAATGTTTCCTCTTTATTCCTCTCTAAGTCTTATGTATGTTATTTGCTTCAGAGCTTACGATGTCCTTGTACTTTGAGGAGTGACTATACAAATGACACCATGGGGCTCCATGTTTACTATGTCTCAATGATTTCCAGATCACTCATTCACTCAGTTTACCAAGAAAGATTTTTTTTTTTCTAACTTCAATCTCAGCAAACTCAGCCTGGGATCTGAAGGTCAAACTGGGACTTTCCTGGGACTTTCATCAGTAAAATTCAGCCAGCCAAATGCTGCCCCCATTGTCCTCCAAATTTCAGTTCCACCTGTGTAATTCTCCTGCCTTCAGTGGGAGCGTACTTTGAAGGCAAATGGGAATGCACAGATGGCCCTGCAATAAAGTACAAGCCAGTACAGAACCTAGCTGTGTTGTGTCTCCAAGGATGACCGTGGCAAAAATTTACCTGTGTCATGAAAATAAGCACATATGACTCTGCATGCACACAGGGAGCAGACATGTAAAGCCAGACAGTGCCATTTTTATATAGTCACTTTGCAGGGTAAAACTACCCTATGTTATTTCCCACTTATTCACTCACATGCTCTCTGTAGGCATTTTGGTTACCCAACCTCTTTTCCTCTTTCCATTACCTTACTTTTCCCGCAACGATCACCTGCACTTTGCAGCCAACATTTAGCTGCAGTCTAATCTGCCTGTATCATGCCACAGAGTGCAAAAAAGCTTTCCAGTTGTTTATACACCTAACATATGCATCAATTTTTCAGCCAGGCATTTCAGTTTTTAATCTTCCCTTACCTCTGCTTTGCCATGAATGCTTGTGGTAATACTAAGAAAAATACTGCAGGGGCCTGTTGTTTTTTGGTTTTTGTTTTTTTTTCTTAATATGTTTGAAGGTTATCCTTTACCTTTCTTATTCCAAATTAGGTTCCAACCTAGAGCATGGCTAGTGACTTTCTGGAAGCTTGTCCATCTGGAATACTGATTGTCATATTGCACTATTTTCAAACTTAGGCCCCAATCCTTCAAGGATTTATGTACTTCAGTAGTCCCAAAGCTATAACTTAGGCCTGCATCCTTTAACACCGTGTGTAAGATCAAGCACATGCAAAAATCTTTAGAGGATCTACGCCTAATCCCATCCATTATAGAACCTCAATCTCTCAAAATGTAAAGAAAAAGGAGAAAGAAACAACACACACTCCCCCAGCGTGAAAATAGCCAGCCAGTTAAAAGTGACCTGCAGATAGAAAATGGTGGGTTTTGTGCCCTCGTTGTTTCTTTGTAATGTTTAAAGATTGAGGGGGGGTTTTAAGTTTATTTTTCTTGGATTTTGCCTTAAAAATAATAGGAATGCCAAGTTTAATCTTTCCCTGGTTTTGCTGGAGAACTCCTCAGAGTGCCAGAAAACTGGAGTGGGATCTTTTGCTGCCTTTAAGGGGCAGGAGGATATTGAATCTTTCACAAGTTTCAGAGTAGTAGCCGTGTTAGTCTGCGTCCAAAAAAGAACAGGAGTACTTGTGGCACCTTAGAGACTAACAAATTTATTTGAGTATAAGCTTTCGTGGGCTTCATCCGATGAAGTGGACTGTAGCCCATGAAAGCTTATGCTCAAATAAATTTGTTAGTCTCTAAGGTGCCACAAGTACTCCTAATCTTTCACAAAATACTTTTCTCCTATATCTTTGGCAAAGGTTTGAGTTAAATGCACATTTTAACCAATCTGAATAAAAATCCCTTCTGATAGCCATTGCTTAGTCTTCACCTCCTTGATACTTATGATTAGGGCTCTGTGTCCATCACAGAGGTCGCGGAAGTCACGGATTCCATGACCTTACGCGAGTTCCATGACTTCTGCTGCTCAGGTGGCCCCAGGGACAGCCACACTGGCTGCTGCTGAAGCCAGCCACTCAGGCAGCCCTGCAGCCAACCACACCGGCCGCTTCTGGAGCGGCCCTGGGACCAGCCGAACTGGCCACTTCCCTGGTCAGCTGGCCCCAGGGATCGCTTGAGCAGCAGCCGGTCCAGCTGGCCCAGGGACTACCTGAGCAGTGGTTCCTGGGCAGTCAGAGCAGCCACTGCTCGGCGGCCCCTCGCAGCTGGTGCCACTGGCCCTACCCCCTCCCAGCAGCAGCCTCCCCAGGTGCCCTCCACCCCGCCAAGATTTAGTCAGGGTATTTATAATATAAGTCAAGGACAGGATGACTTATACTAAAGATACCATGACTAAATCGTAGCCTTACTTACAATGTCATAATCCTACTAGTTCTCCAATGGTCCACAGAGTCTTCCAGGAAAAGACAAGTGAGTCAGACATGAATTTTTAATGTGAAAAAACCCATACAACGAAAATTCAGGTTTCAGGCTTTCATTGTACATCATAAGGAACTACAATTAAAAGAGGTCATAACCTAATTTTTCCCTTTCGAGAGCCCTTTAAACCTCTACTGTCATCATAGGATCAGCACCAGCTGTAGCCAGTTAAACTAAACATTTTCAGGTTTTTAGATGCTGCTGGGAGACAAAAAGTACACCGACGTAGTCACATAAACACATTCCCTTACAATGGAAAGTCTTAGCACTTTAATAGACAAAAGCAGAGTTTTCTTTAGGGTTATGGATTTAGCAATCTCGACTGCTACCAGATTGTTTACTTGGAAGAAGCACTCACACTGCTCATGACACATGTAACCAAAAGTACAGATGGGAAATAAATATCATCAGCAAAGCACACATTATTTGTACAATTACAAAAGCCAATCCATACAACTGTACTAACAACAACATACATGATTTAATCTGGTAGATAGCCTGCTGGTGGAGCAGAAATGTAAAACAGGTTGGTAAACAGCAGAACACACTTTTTAATCATATTCATTATGCATAACTGCACAAAACCCACTTGTTTCTGGCACGTACTCTACCCCTCATCAGTTAATCGGTTCCAGATTCATAAAATGAAATGGATATTACAGTAACTCCTCGCTTAACATTGTAGTTCTGTTCCCAAAAAATGCGACTTTAAGTGAAACGATGTTAAGCAAATCCAATTTCCCCATAAGAATGAAAGTAAATGGGGGGGTTAGGGAACTTTTTTTTTTGCCATACAGTACAGTACTATAGTTGGGAAGTGCCCCGCTTTACCCCACACAGACACAGCCCACTGGCACTGGAGACAATGAGGCAGGCAAGGAGGCTGAAGGTGCTGTAGGCTAGGAGAAGCATGTTGCGCAGCAGCAGCGGCGGCAGCTTCCCCTACTCTGCAAGCACCAGGGGCGGGGGCTCAACCCTCAGCCCGCCCATGCCACTCCTTCCCCCAGCCCCCACCCTTAACCTGCCTCTTCTTCCCTCCCCCCTTTACACCGCATCCTCGCTCCTCCCCCCTCCCTCCCCTGCCTCCTGCCCGCGGCAATCAGCTGGCTTGCAGTGTTCAGGAGGTGGGGGGAGGAGCGAGGACAAGGCGTGCAGGCTCCCTCTCCCTCCCCTGCCTCCAGGCAATCGGCTGGTTTGCAGCATTCGGGAGGCAGGGGAGCCTGCGCGCTAAGTCCTCGCTCCCCCCCCCCTTCTGAATGCCGCAAGCCAGCTGATTACCACGGGCTGGAGGTAGGGGGAGGAGGAGGAAGGCGCTGATCCGCGGGGTCTGCTGGCGGGTGGGAGGCGCTGCGGGGGGGAATGTAGGGGAGTTGATCGGGGGGCTGCCAGCTATGGACAAAGCAGGCAGCCAAACCACATTATAGCGAAGCATTGCACAACTTTAAATGGAGCATGTTCTGTAATTGAGCAGGGACGCAAGATCGACACAATGTTAAGCGAGAGGACGTTATGTGGGAAGTTACTGTATTACACTGCCATTGCCATATGCATTCATTATTTTTTCTTTCTGACTAGATCAGAAGAGGCACAGACACAGGCCCACGTCCAGCCACTACTTCCAATACTTTTTTGAGGGACATTTATTGAAAAAATGTTGTTGGTGCACCTCCAGTCACGATCTCCTGGGTTTCCTCAACCCTTACCAGTCCCAGGCATCTATGCCGGATATCCTTCATCTAATGGTGGTAAAGTGTTTTTGCTGATCTTGTAATATTTATCAGATACCACAATCACAAGGGCTTGTCGAATCACCTGCTGTGGGAGTGGATTGTGACAGGAGAGTCTTTTTGATTGGGTTTGTTTCACACTTACTTTGAACAGGTGTAGATGACTGCCCAATATGTAAAGCAACAGAGAATCAGGTCCTACACTGGCAAAGACTAGAGATACACTTTCAATAAAGGGTGCACTTGCTACCCTGTTAGCACTCATCTGCACTGAGTTAGAGTTGGTTTGCTCCCATCTGCACCTCTAGAACATGCTCCTTTCAGCATCTCAGGACACCCTGCATTTAGGAAGCTTGGTCAAGGAGCATTTAAAAGCTTTTTGAGCTAGTTTCACGGGCTGGGTACTTTGACTGTGAAATGGTGTTTATGTCAGGGTTTAATATTGGTGCCTATCCCCCTACTATCTGAGCACCTATGGTAGTGAGTTATTTGGTACTGTCATTTAAACTGGAAAGTCAGTATGATAATTTCTACAAAATAAATTGCTCAGCAGTGTGGAGTTCAGTGATAATATAAATATCTAAATTATTAACATTCAAGCCTATGGAAGTTTTGCATTAAAACTAATGGTAGGTGCATAGTCCATCTCTTTTCCTAGGGTGGAATTCATCCCTGTGCCGAGGGCTAGCACAATCCCTATTTTAGGAATTATGATGAACTTAATTTATTGGTGCTCAGGCTTAGCTCTAGCCTCTGTTCCAGGGCAAATGTCATCCTTGGATTGTTTTATGAGAAGGGTGAATATGAGATAAGCGTAACCCCCAAATCTGTATTGTGCAGATCTGCCTAGGCATCAAGGGAAGAGCGTATTTATACCTCTAAAAAGTAGTTTCTAAGTCAGGGGTGGGCAAACTTTTTGGGCCGAGGGCCACATCTGGGTGGGGAAATTGTTAGCAGGGCCGGGGCAGGGGGTTGGGGTGCGGGAGGGAGTGCAGGGTGTGGGAGAGGGTGCAATGTGCAGAAAGGGGCTCAGGGCAAAGGATTGGGTCAGAGGAGGGGTATAGGGTGTATGAGGGGGCTCAGAGAAGGGGGTAGGGGTGCAGGAGGGGTGCGGAGTGTAGGGGGGGGCTCAGGGCGGGGTGCAGGAAGGGTGAGGGAGGGGACTCAGGGCAGGGGGTTGGGGTGCAGGAAGGGTGCGGGCTGCGGCAGGGGGCTCAGGACAGGAGGTTGGGTGCAGGAGGGGTGCAAGGTGCAGGCAGGGGGGCTTAGGGCAGGGAGTTGGGGGGCAGGTGCAGGCAGGGTTTGGGCTCCAGCCCGGTGGCAGCGGTGCGCACCGGGGCCAGGGCAGGCTCCCTGCATGCCTGCCCTGGCCCCATGCCACGCCGCTCCAGGAAGCGCTGTGGCCCCTGGGGGGGAATGGGGGAGAGGGCTCCATGTGCGCTACCCTTGCTGCACCTCCAGGTACCTCCCCCGAAGCTCCCACTGGCTGCAGTTCCCTGTTCCCGGCCAATGGGAGCTGTGGGGGGCAGTGCCTGGAGACAAGGGCAACATATGGAGCCCTCTGCCCTCCCCTCCCCCCGCCGGGGGGGCCGCAGGGAAGTGGTGCCGACCGCATCTGAGAGCGGTGCCATGGGGGGCAATCCTGCGGGCCGGATTCGGCCCGCCGGCCATAGTTTGCCCACCCCTGTTCTAAGTAAATATGATCAATACACAACCACAGAGTGAGAGAACTGTTGTAGAAAGGTTTATAAAATTAATGAAAGAATTTGATTACATTGAAATCACACTGACATTTTTAGGAAAACAGGTTTTTGGGGATCTCTGATCAATTTCCTGATTAAGATAGGATTTCAAAACAATGGACAAGATATTCTGTAAATATGGTATCATAGCTCTGGGTGCTTCGGGCGGCAGACTGTAGCTGCTGTTCCAAAGCCCTTCGAAAATTCTGGTTACGTTTCTCCCTCCCTTTACATTTATATTTTCAGGAGACCTGTCCTTGTCAGCCTGATGCTGCCACTGGGCTAAGTCTAGAAAGCTTAAGCTGTTGATGACTGTGAAGCCATTTTTGTGGGCCCCTCAGAGAGGCATCTGCTAGCTCTGTAATGAACAACATAATAAGTAGGACTGCAAACAATCCCCACTAACATGCATAATGCCGAAGATGTATATATTAACAACCCGAACAGTTGTTTTTTCTACTGCCTTTTGGTTTCATTTCAAATTAGAACATTTGTGAATGTGATTTTTATATTAACTTTTTATTTCAAGTGAAGGTGGACCATCATGTTTATATGCCTAATTGAATACCTCTGATGGCCATCTGAAATTCCAGAAATGAGTGGCTCAAAGCCAGGCTTTCCTAGTAACACTCATAAGTGGAATAAGATGAAACCTCAGTGGTTAGTGTCAGATGCTTCAAAAGAAAGTTCAAGAAAGCTCATAATGGACAATAATGGCATATCTTGCTCTTAGGGGAAGTTTCTTCCTAATCCTAAACAGTTAGTGCTTGATTTACACCCTGAAGCTTGAGGGTTCAGTCTCTCATATATATTTATCCTATTTAATGAAACTGCAGCTGTTTTTCCTGCTTCGTTGTTTTGCACTGAAACCTCCAACGATGCATAGGATAACTTTAAAATTGCAGACTAGTTTCATGCCAAGGTACAATTAAAATTCTTTAATAACGGCCCACTTCTGTGAATGCAAAGAGTGGTATGAGCTGACACACTGTAGTGGATTCTTACATTCAGGAAACAGAAAAATAACTAAATGTTGCTCACTGCCAAGAATCTTAGATCCTTTTTGAGCATACCCCGGAGATCTGTACTGTGCCTCCATAAATAGGTTTGTCTTATACTGATATTGGCTGAGCTAAGGAAGGTATTCAGGCAATAACTAGGTTATTGAAAAGGAAAGTCATCAAAACCTTGTGATGTAGGTTGTTACTGGTTTATTGTAGATCTGGTGATGCAATTAACAGAAAGGGCTAAAAACATACAATGCCAAGTGCATTCAGAGATTTCCAAAGAGATGGTACTAAGTTGTATTGAATCATTTAAAAACAAAGATTAGCTCCATGTTGGCCGAGCTACTAGTACATCAAAACCACCATTAGTAAGGATCTTCAGCTTCTTTAGTTCTTTGGGAGAGATGTGATGTGTGAGTTAAACAAGTATTAACCTGCACAGCCAGCCATTGCATGAACTGGAATAGAGTTTGTGTTTTATTTTATTTCTTGGTTTTACCTGTTTCGACTCTTTCTTTCTAGAATAAATGGTATCTGGTTTAAATGCAATTATAATGATCAATATTGAGCGAACAAGTGTGAAAAGGCTCTACCCTCAGGGAAAGAAAAAGAACAAGTGGATAGAGTTTACCAGCCCACAGCCATGGGGGGTTGGGACAGACTGGAATTCTTGCTCAAAATACTGCCACATGTGGAAAATGGCCCAAGGGCAGTCTCTGACTGCACAGATATGACGGTCTGTTACTAAAGAGACTAATGGGGTGTGTTCAGTAGCATAAAACTACAGCCAGAAATTAGCCCCGTCTTTCCCTCCCAAATCTGACACAAATAAAAGTAGTGTAAATTTGCACTAGGTTATTGGCCAACTTAGGAGTGCCCACACTGTCCTTGAACAGCTACTCACATAGACTGGTTGTGCCAGAAATATATTGCATCATGCACAACTACTTTTGACAGGATACTCAACCAGAGCAAAAGGATGCCATGGATGGAGAAGGGGGACACAGAGTTAAATGTGTGGACAATACCTTTTGACCTCTAGACCTTGCCTGGAAAAGCTCCTCCCTAACTCAGTATGGGGAGGGACAAGAGAAGTATTGTCTCTGGAGGTTTCAAGCATCAGGATGCAACGGTGACACTGAAATTCACCATCTGGCTACTGTTTTTCAGGCCCACGCATAGCCTGAAGCTAGATTTGGTCCCAGCTGAGTATAGCATGCACTGCAGCACCCTTACAACAGCTTCTTTGCAAACAGTTCACTGAATCCACGACTCCCATAAAAACATATTGTATGGACAAATTTGGGGCTTAGACGCACAAAAAGCCTCTCCTATGTAAGTTGGTCGGCGCGTCCTTCATTTACTAGATAACAGAACTGGTCCCAGACAGCCTTAAAAATGAACACTTAAAATCTGTAGCATCTTGATGCTACACAATAGGCCATATTTGATACCAAACAAGAAAAAGCAAATTTTAAAGAAGCACTGTATGCACATATGCATTTTGGGAACTTAAACAATTACTGTCTACAATGGAGCTACCAAAGTCTATCAAGAAATAGAATGCTTATTAAAAATTATTCAGCATACTTATTTACATGCTAAAGAATAAGAACTCTGAACTAATAATTACTGTGTGCATGACTCAGTAAACAGATATGGTTTTTATATGCTCTGTGAGAGCCCAGTCCTGAAAAGCATTATGCACATTAGAAATCCATATGCACTCCCATTTACTTCAGTAGGATCGCTTGTGCAAGTAAGCACTAGTCATGACAGTAACTGTTTGCAGGATCAGGCCCCCCAATCTGATATGTATTTACAATTTTTGTTTTTAAAATTAGGGGAATTTTTAAGTGTTATTTTTCTATTTTGATATAAGCATAATGTAACATGGCAGGACCCTGGCCACTATGAGAGCTTTACTCTAAATTATAGTACAAGTGCAATAGCTAAAAAAAACCCACAAAAATACCTAGAGTCACGTTCTGCTCTCACTTGCACTTGTGTAAATCTGGAGTAGCTACATTGATTTACTCCAGTGTAAATGAATAGAATTTACCCCTACAGTCCAGACAGGATTTGTTTCCACTGCAGAGACCATAATCAAAAGCCTCTAGAACAAATTCAAGTCCTTCTGTAATCATGAAAACCTTCAGTGTGAAACCTTGGAGAAACATTGCGGGAGTTTGAATTTACAAATCTCAGAATAAGGAATTTAGGGAAATATTAACCTTAATATTCTGTGAAACATTTTTGTGATATTTACATGAAAGAGCATACACATCGAACGGATGATTTACAATCTGAATTAAAGTGAAGATGATCAAAACAACACAGGGTGTGCTACTTACACTCTATACAGGTGAAGCAAAGGCTGCATATTCTGTGCTTTTCTGAGTCCCAAAGGGTCTCACCTGTTGTTTCAAACGCAGTATGGAAAAAAAGGCAGGCTTATGCCTGCTCCAAGAATACTTCAGCTTGTCACAGAAAAAATTGTTAAATTACTTTCTTTTTTCCCCCTTTGGCTATAACCTTGATTAACTCACATGAGCCATACACATTTTCAAAGAGTTTCACAGACTTAGCCACATATAAGCTCAAATAAACCCTTCCTGAAACACCTCAGAGTACTTTACATGACTTCAAACAACATACAAAAAAAAAAAAAATACAGTTCAAAGACAAGGCTAAATAAACGAATTTGATAATAAAGATGAGAGAGAAGAACATCCCAGGAAATAGTATGAGAAAACTCTCCTAGGGACAGAATACTAAATACAGAGAACCAACCCTCTCCAAATGGAAACAAGAGTTACAACCTGGACACTGGGATCCGAGGAAAACTTACCATTATGTTCAAGCCTGTTCATGCCTTTTACATACCTAATTCAGCCTTAAAATCATTCATTTAGTCCAGAGAAAGCGAGTGGAGATGCTTGATATGGGAGAAATTTGATCAGAAATGTTGGTTCTCTTCAGGAAGCATCTAAGAATAGCGACCAGCAGAATGGGAAAAAGAACTTCGTTATATGTGGTGGGAAGTGGCAAAGACAAGGCATGTGTTAAAAATCTCAGCATCCTAGTGAAACAATGTAGGTCGCAGAGTGAAGAGGTTCCTATGGTGATACTGTAGTAACATAACTTGACAGCCAATTGTAAATTAAAAAATAAGTGCAGTGTTTGCAAGCACCGAGGCCCTGACCCTGCACCATTACAGGATCAAGCCCTGAGGGTAGGAAAGGTAAGTTAGGATAGTAAGATAACAACCAAGGAAAAATGAAACCCTCATTGAAGGGACTCACTGAGCAAAATTCAGCTTGTTTTGTGTTCAACTTGAAGAAGTTAGGAGGCATGGCCTAACATGAATGCAAGAAGAATCATGCAGCACAAAGTAAGCTGTCACTGGGACAGCACAGATAATACTGAGTTCACAGGTTGACACCTAAGACCCTCATCCTGAAAACACTGATGTTCCCATCGACTGCCTGGGGACTACCTATGTGAGTAAAGGTCACAGGATCAGGCCTGAAATATGTAAAGTTTGATATTGATGGACATGAGCATAAATGCTATCACCCAAAGTAAGCATACATGTTCACTGTATAAATAAATTGGCCTTTTGAGTCTCCCCTGAAAAATCTGAATTTGATCACATCACATTAATGAGGACAATATGCACTGTGAGTGCTGGGGTAAGATCAGAACTAAGCCAATGCTCTATCAGATAAATCAATATAAAAGCTTTGCTGCGTAACAAAATCACCAGCTTTTGGGTCAAGCAGGAAATAGGTCCAGCAACAGTAACAAAGAAATGTAATTCCTACATGCAGAAAAATAGCAGGCTTTTCACATCCCAATGAGAGGTTAATTAGTGTCACATTTTCACTACCGGGGAGGGGGGGGGGGGAGAAGAGAAAAAGAAAAGCATGAAATAAAGAAGGAAAGATCATATGAATCCTGATAGTGCATTATAACCTCCATTAACTAGCAGCACTGGCTGCATTTTAGAGTGAACTCCACAAAGAAGCATTTCAAATGTCAAAATTAGAAACTAAAAGGTCTTCTAAGTAACCTCTGAGGATGTGTGTTCCACTTCCTGGGAAATAGCTGCTTTTTTTCTCCCAACTCAATAACATTGTCAAAGGCAATTTGTGTGAGAGGGGAAAAAAATCATTCTTAGCCTCTAAGTAAAAACTTCAGTCTAGCAGGTCAATATAAAGCAGAAACTAAACCCACAGAACAGAAGCTAAACCCACAGAATAATATTCTTAAAGCTCTACAACTAAAAAGACTTAGTTGTCATCTTCAGAGGGATTTTTTTTATTTGTTGAATATTATGAATTGCTTGCTCTCTCTGGAGGGCATTGCCCGCTTGGCTTTCACAGTAATATGATATGTTGCAGTGACTTTTAGAAGGAAATCAAAATTAGTTTCTCCTCCTCATCATCATAATCCATTCAGAAAAGAATACCTCAACCTCTTGTACTTCATTAGCCTTAGAAGCGCCAGCAAATCTGATATTCCTTAAGCTCATGCATTTGACTTTTTATAGCTTTCCAATGTTATGTTGCAATGTCCCTAGCAGTTATTTCCACCTCACTTCCAAAATGAAATGGCTCTCTTCAGAGAGAGAAAAAAACATACAAGAGTACATTTATGTGAAACAAATCAATGAAAGCAGGAAAAATTCAATCCTGACCCCACTGGCTGAGATCTCTTTAGGCCACTCTTGTCAATGACATGACCTCAACTTATTGAAGAGCATCCTGTACTTCTCTCCTTATGAATCTGACCAAGCGGTATACGTTTTTAGTGTATACTTCAGCATCTTCCCATTATCACCGTAGATGTTAAATACAATGTTTCTAATTTTATTAATGACTCAGCAAAACAAACCCTATAGGCCCAGAAATTAGTCAGACTTGAAAATGTTTTTGGCAGAGATCTTCAGAGGTACAAAGATTGTTGCAAAAATTATCATTACAATTTTGCAGAATCCTTGGAGGCCTGATTATCATAACACTTGGATATTACTATTCCCTCTCCCCACTCACACCCTCCTGGTCCTTATCTAACATTTTAAATTTCCAGAGGTCATGTAATTCAGATATCTAGGTAAATATAGGTAAGATGCTGATGGACTTGAGAGACTTACTCCACAGCCAGCACAAACGAAGGCTCCTTTACAATACACCTGAGAAACTTGCTTTCAAGTCATCCAAATAATGTGCCTGACTAGAGATGTTTGAAGAGTCATAAAATGGTAAAAGTTACACAGATTCAGCATGGCAGTTCTCAGAAAACAAACACATTCATGTGTTCCACTCAGTGGCTCCTGGGACACCGTGCTCAAATCCTGGTTGTGCTGACTACAGCCAACACTGTATTTCTTTCGGGGAAACTCCTCATGCCAAAGTTTACTTCTGGGGAGGAAGGTAAGCAGCTATATTTGAGACTGGCTTTGGAGACCACTTCAAATGCAGAGGTCCACAGTTGTACACATGCAACTCCCATTCAAATCAATGGGAGCAGGATATGTACAGAAGACTTAATATTTATGTATGTTTACCAATTATTCCCTTCCTAATTGATATTAGTGTATTTATTCTGCTAATGATACTATTAATATAAGGATGATGCAAATTATCCTACTTAAAATGTCCAAAAAGATAAGAGGAATGTAAAGCATTAATTTTTAGAAAGTACTTTTTGTGGGTTCCATTTCATTGTGATCAGTTTCATATTTCTTAATAGAGTGCAAAGCCCTGAAATAGGAGGTTTTCAATGTGGTAAATAAACTTTAGTGCTTGTAGAGTTTCATCCTTTGAAAGAACACTATCTTCTACTTTTTCATCACTTTATTTTGGTTTACTCTCTGTTGGTTTGAATACTGTCTTAGAAGCCTGAGAATAACATTTTCCTTCTGTACTGTTCATGTCCTTTGCCGTTTGGCCAATCATTGATTGATTTCCTGCCTTTCTTATGGATTTTAAAATTCACATGACTTGTTTATATCCCTCTTGGTGCAGAAGCTTTATTAGTGCTGTTAGTTAACTGTTGAAGAACCAACAGAGGTGGGCGGGGAGAGCCATCAGAGAGAGAGAGAGAGAGAGAGAGTGTGTGTGTGTGTGAGAGAGAGAGAGAGTCTAATATAAACAGTGGGGGTTAGTGTGTGTGTGTGTTTTTAATTCCGAGCAGTGGTATGATGATTTCCGTAGATTTATTGTATTTTGTTTTTTTAAAACACAATAGGTATTTGGACTCCTGCAGCTATTTTCAATCTACAACAAAATCAAAGAGGATCAAATTTTAGGCCTTAACTACTTGGCCATGTCCCTTTAATTGTTCTTCATTATGAAAATTAGCATACCACAAAATGTTGTAGATAGTTCTGACTAGCTTTAGTTTTAAAGCTTTAGATTTTATCATAAATATATTTTATGAAATGTGAAGATTTGTTGGAACAGTAAGAGATTTCAACCCAGGTTGAAAAATTGGGATGATAAATTTTATTCTACAAATTCCCCGCATTTTTTTTTCAGAGTATGACTGCTGAAATATAGCTTTAGAATAATTAACAGGAGGAGTAACACTATAGGAATTGTATTTGTGGTGTGCTATATGCACTTAAAGTTACTAGAAGCACCAAAAATGTGTCAATGTAGAGCACTCAACCTGTGGTACATTATTCTTTAAGAATGCCACTTACACAGGAAAACATATCATCTGACTAGTCCAAACCATTTGCCTTAAATCTATTATCATTATGTCAAAATTTTAATTCCTCCAAAACGTTCTCTATCTCTGGTCTGGATTCTTTCACCTTTACCACACTGAGTAGTATCTTACTCCATCAGGAGACCCACTGAAATTAATGGGATTCTTCACCGAGTAAGAAACTGCATAATGTGACTATGGGCTTGGCTACACTTGCAAGTTAGAGCGCATTAAAGCAGCCCCAGGCGCCCTAACTCCGCCCCCATCTACACTGGCAAGGCACTTAGAGCCCCTGGACTCTGCAGCTGGAACGTGCCTGGTAATCCACCTCCACGAGAAGCACAACGCTTGTTGCGCCTCGGCTGAAACGCCCCAGTGTCAGTGTGAACGAGGTGTTGCATTACTGCGCTTTGATCGGCCTCTGGAAACGTCCCATAATCCCCTTAATTCAAGTGGCCACTCTTGTCATTGTTTTGGAATCGACTGTAGGAATGCGGATATCCCCTTTCAAAGCTCCGTTTCTGACAGCCAGCTGCTTATCTGCTCCAGGACAAAGCAAGCCATTAGTGTGGAATGTTGCTTGCTGTGAGTGTGTGAGAGAGAGGTGGGGGGTAGGGGGGTCTGAACTTACAAGACGGCATGCTGACACTCTCAGCACCCCAAAAACCCACTCTTCCCCCCCACACACATACACACAACACACTCTCTGTCACACTCCACCCCACCTCCCGCATTTGAAAGGCATGTTGCAGCCACTTGCATGCTGGGATAGCTATCACAATGCACTGCTCTTTGTGGCATTGCAAAAGCTGCTAATGTGGCCACGCCAGTGCGCTTCCAGCTGAGAGTGTAAACACTCGGCAGCGTTTTCCCTGCTGCGGTCTCCAAAGGCTGGTTTAACTCTCAGCACTCTACATCTGCAAGTGTAGCCAGGCCCTTAGACTATGTCTACACTTGGAGCTAGGGGTGTTATGCTCTGCTCATGTGGATATTTTCACGTTAGTTCTCATCGAGTTAGCATGATAAAAATAGTAGTGTAGCCACAATAGTATCAGCAATGAATGGTGGCACAGCCTAGCCATGCTCAGTACAAACCAGCCTGGAGTCCGTGGGTATGTACTCAGGGCGGCTAGCCCATGCCACCGCTCACCACTGCCCATATTATTGCAGCAATGCTACTATTTTTACCATGCTAGCTCAATGAGAGCTTACACAAATATGTCTACGTGAGATGTAGCCGAAATGTGGCAGAATCTATGCCTTCTATGCAGTTAAATTGCTTGCTGAAATGGAACACAGATTCAGACGTGCTACCAAACAAGAATACAAATCACAGCTCACAAGTCAAAAAGCATGAAGTAACTTTGATGAACTGACAAGTTAATTAACAAATACCCAAAAAGGTCTGACTGGTACAAACAAAACATTTTAGTCCATTGATTTAATATCTTCATCAGATTGATTACTACATTTAAAAAAAAAATCTCAACAGGGAAACATGCAACCTATATAACTCAAAACTGATGACTTAATTAAGCCAATTAGAGGCTCAATGCAGTGCAATGCATTTTGGAAATATTTTGAGAGACACCAGGCCAAAGTTCAGGTGGCTTCACTCACTCGTAATACTGCCACAAGAAATTCCAAACATAATATTCTGAGTCCATGTAACTTATAGACATACGGTAAACTTTTCAAAAGTGCCTAAAGGTACGTCTCTGTTGCAATGAGAGGCGTGAATGCAGCTCAGGTTGTAGGAATAGCCGCACTAGCTTTAATCTAGCTAGTGTGGCCATAAATATCAGCAAAACTCCAGTGGCATGGGGTTCAGCGCAGTCTAGGAATGTGACTACATATCCAAGATTTGGGGCAGGCTTTCACAGCCCAGGCTGAGGCCCATACTCCCTACAGTTTCATTGCTATTCTTAGCTGTGCTAGCTAGATTAAAGATAGCATGGGTATGCCTACTCAACCTGCAATTACACTTCCAACTACAATGTAGACATACCTTATGGGACTTAGGCGCGTAAGTCACATTGATTTTTGGTGAGACCTAGGCTCTTAAGGGACATATTTTTAAAGGTAATTTAAATTCATTTAAAAATATGGCCCTAAATGCCTAAATCACTTTTGAAAATGGGAGATAGGCACTTTTAAATATGTTACCCATACTTCACTACTCCTTATTTATCCCTATTATTCCTACACCAAACAGCATACAAACCTAAAGTCCTTTAGGGATTAACTGGATCTAATAGTTTTCCCCTACTACCACTTATACTAGTCTTGGAAGTGTACCAGGCCCAATCCCACAGTTCTTATGCAGGCAAAACTCCTATTGGACCAGGCCTGGCGTTTAGCTTCCCCAGTGCTGCCTTTAATGTAGATTCCTACCTTTCTCCTCTGCATGTAATTATGGGCCACCATGCACAGAAAAGCAGCATGGAGAACAACCAGCACTAGATTGTCTCCTAGATTACTGGGAGCTCCTTAAACCAATCATTGAGGCACCACAGTGAAGCACATAACTAGTCTTTATTGGTCATGTCCATGCTGTAAGAGTATTCACATAATACTCACTAAATTCCCAAAGTCCTCTCCCAGCATGCACTGGATTAAACGTAAAATTTGGGATGGATTTTCTGGGGGCAAGTGACACAAAGACCCCTTGGCAAAGAGTCCCTTGTTCCTTGCAAACAACTCTCACCTCAGATCTGACAAACGCATTATACCAAGACATGTCTGACAGGATAACTATCCATGAAGAGTAACATGTAAGATATGTACAGAAAGCTCGTAGCTTGTCAAGCCTCATACCCATTGTGAGACACAGATAAGGGTAATATTTAAAGAATAGTGTATTGATATTGAAAGTATGCTTTATGGACTTGGTGTAGAAATTGATCACCGGGGGGTAATGTGCCATTCAAGCAAGAGGGAGTTGTCACCCCTTCCTACTCAGCTGGTGAAATAATGCAATGTTCTATTGTCTATTCTTGCCACATCCAGAGCAGTTAATGGAAAACCATCAGACAATGACAAACACACAATCGAAACCACTCAAAACCACATAAGGGTAGAAAAGAACTCTACAGCAAGGCAGGGATTTGCCCTGCCTGTGAATAGAAACAAAAGACTTTCACTATAACAGCTTGCAGGGAAAGACACACTATATCCATTCACTGTGGGAAAACCTCTGACTGGAAGTAGATGCTTTCATGAACTTCAACTTTTGGCTCCTGGTAGAAATCAGCTAGCTCTTCAACAGACTGGACTTTGGAGGGAAATCTACTTTATTAGACAGGAAAGGTAGCTACTGATAAAATGCAAACCTGGGTCTGCATTTTGTTTTGTATTGTGGCCATTTATTTCCACCACTTTATTTCCACCACTCTCTCTTGTTTCTAGTGCAACCCATATTCTTTCTTAAATAACCCCTTTCTTGATTTACTTTAAGTGCTTATAAGTGTTGTGGTGGTTTGCAGGAGCAGTGGTTTAAGGTAAAATTGGTCAACTGGGTGCACTGCTCCTTTGGGAACAGAAGATTTGGAATTTCTGTGAGTAGTCAGTGTCAGGGACTGGATATCACAGGAAAACGATTCAAGAAGGCTTGGTGGATGGGATGAACCTACTATTACCAGGCAAGACAAAGGCCTGGTCTACAATACAGCGTTAGGTCGATGTAAGGCAGCTTACGTTGACCTAATTACGTCAGTATACACACTACAGCCTTGCTTCCTGCTGAAATAAGTGCCCACCTCACCAACATAATAATACGACCTCCAGGAGAGGCGTAGGGTTTATATCGGTGTAGCTAGGGCAATGCAGCCTCCTTGTAGCATTACTTACATCTATCTACCTGCTGTCAGTGGCATAGGCGCCGACTTCTCCTCTGCCCGGTGGGTCCCCACCCCTGTCCAGCCTTTTCCTGCCCCTGCACCCGCCTTCGGCCCACCCCCATTCCACCTCTTCCCCAAAGTCCCTGCCTCACCCTGCCTTTTCCTACCCCAGCCCCGCCCTTTCCTGCCCCCATTTCACCCCCTTCCCCCCAAGTCCCCGCCCCTGCCCTGTCTTTTCTCAGCCTCCTCCCCTGAGCACGCAGCATCCCCGCTCCTCCCCCTCCCTCCCGGAAAGTCCTAAGCACCGCCAAACAGCTGTTAGGCGGCAGGGGGTCTGGAAGCACTGCGAGGGAGGGGGAGGAGTGGGGACACGGTGCACTCAAGAGAGGGGGAAGGAGGAGGAGGCAGCTTGGCTGCCGCTGGGTGTGGAGCACCTCCTAATTTTTCCCCAGGGAAAAATTGAGTCGGCACCGATGGTCAGTGGAGCCATGAAATTGACAAGAAAGCCAGCTCCCCAGCCGGTGCCCAATCTTCTTTCCAAGCCAGGCTGCCACCCAGGCTCCCGGCTCAGGCTGCCGCCTAGACTCCCTGCGGGGAGTCCTGTTGCTCCCCTCTCACTAGAGGCAGAGTAACAAGGTGACTCACTGGCAGTTTCTTCTTTGACAATTCTAAAGTCCTGGTGAGGTATTGAGGCAATATCCCCCAGGACTCAACACACATAAGCAGGGAAGTCTGAGAAGCATGACAAAAGCATTATAAGTCTTCTCAAGCAACGTGTGCACTCAGGAAGTGTAACAGTTCTCTCAAAATGGACTGCTATTGTGAACTGGGCAGTACTCTAACGAGGAAAAAATGCTGGAGCCATATATTTAGGGCTAGATCCTACAACTGAATCCACCCGGATATGGGGGGTTTGCCCACATGTATTCAGTTCTAGGATCTGGCCCTTCATAAGGATTATTCACAGAGGTATCACATCTGAAAAGCTGAGCCAAAAGTTCTGTTCGTGTGCAGAGTTTTAAAACCGTTTCATAATTAAGCCACAAGATATGACAGACATTTATGGACAGTTATTGCAGCACTCTCTGGATGTATTATTAAACCCAAGACGAGACACTCAAGGCCAAATGACTTTAATCACCTTACAAGTGCAATAATGCCTTAGATATGCACAGCCTGAAAACATGTGGGGCTATTGAAATAATTTGTAAAGTGATAAGAATCTTACTTGGGGATTATTCACAATGGTTGACATGTTGATGAGACAATCAGAAAATCTGTGTACACATCTTTAATAGTGTCCTGGAAAAAATAATTGTGTTTGTTCCCGTTTTCTGCCCTCCCCTTTTCCCCTCATGATGTACAGGACAATCTTGTGGGATTCCCTCCCTCCCCCATCCCCCACTTGTTCTTTACATTATCAATATCAAGTCTGTATTTCCTGTGTTGCTGGAAATCTTTCTTCATGAACCAAAACATGTGAATTGGGACCTTTTCAGACTTTACTAGGAGAGGTGGAAGTGTTGAATATCCAACAAGAGCTTTTCTTCCAGCTATTTTACTTGTTTGAGTTATACAAACTTTAACAAAACCAAACAAAAAACCCACAGTTTTTAACTGTCTGAACAAAGATCACCTCCCATCTCAGTTTCATTTCCATGTTTTCTTTAATATCATAATTCTACTAGCCCTTGCGTCTTCCAGAAAAAACAGGAGAGATGCTGCTTCAATTTCTAATTCAAAACCCAAGCAGAAGAAATATCTTACATGCCTTTATAAAGAAGCAAAAAAAGCATAGACTTTTTTTTCCCTTTGGGGGTCACTTTTAAGCCACTTCAGAACCACAGTAGTTTCCTGGACTAGATAAACAGAATGGAAAAATACATCTCTTGCTGGACTAACTTTGGTGCTTTAGGATGTACTAAAAATGTTTCAATATGTAATTCAGGTGGTGTTTACCATTTCTTAGTGGACTCTGCCAATCTTCCCCTGCAGAGCTAAAAGGAGTGAGGGATCACCTAAACGAAGTCCCACTTGCAACAGCAACTCCAGAACAAACACTGCACCAAAATGAGAGCCTACTTCTTCAGAAAGTAACTTACAGAGGTTGGCAAAGGGCCTTACGAACAAGGGACTTCTTCCTCAGAGCAAGTCTTAACCACAGTTTTGGAACTGGTGCTGAACACAGTACAGCTAAACTGCGTGCACCTCTATCAATATTGATTTTCATTCTCAATTTAGGGGGCTGATCTTACGGAGGGCATATCAACAACTGACGTGTTAGTAATATATTAACACATTAACTAACACAACTGTAAATTCTTTGCTAGACAGGACACGAAGGTAGGCTTAAACATGACTAGCAACTCACATCTGTCTCCTGGAACAAACATCTGTGGGGTGTCTTCACTAGAATTTACAATCGTATTAGTTAACAAGTTATTAAGTATGATTAAACATTTAAGTTTAGTGATCCCTTGGGGTAAAACTCTCTGGAATTCAATGGGAGTTTTGCCTGAGTAAAAATGATAGAATTTGACCCCATGTAGTTGCATGCCAAGGTATAGAAGCTTCATTTCAGTTACAGAGTGATAAAAACAGATTTTACGATTAGAACAGAGTGCTAGTGAAATAAATTACACTCAAAAAGTTAACAAATAGCTGACCAATGTGATTCCAATTGTGCAAGAGCAAACTCTTAAAGTCACCAAAGCTTTCCAGGTATTTACAGTTTATCACTAGGGTTCCCAGGCGTCCGGGTTTCGACTGGAATGCTCGGTCGAAAAGGGACTCTGGCAGCTCTAGCGAGCACTGCTGACCGGGCCCTTAAAAGTCCGGTTGGCCGCCAACAGCAGGGCAGGCAGGGTGCCTGCCCAGCTCCAGCAGTTCCCGGAAGTGGACTGAATGTCTCTCAAGCTCCTAGGCACAGAGGCGGCCATGGGGGCTCCGCACGCTGTCCCTGAGTGCCCGAGCACTGGATCTGCAGCTCCCATTTGCCATGAACCTGAGGTAAGCACCGCCTGGAGCCTGCACCCTGCACCCCAACCCCCTGCCCCAGCCCTGAGCCCCCTCCTGCACCCAAACTCCCTCCCAGAGCCCGCACCCCCTCCTGCACTCTGAAGCCCTCGGTCCCCACCCAGAGCCCCCTCCTGTACCCAAACCCCTCACCCCGACCCCACACCAGAGCCTGCACCCCAACCCCCTGCCCCAGCTCGGAACCTCCTCCCGCACCCCAATCCCTGCCCCAGCCCTGAGCCCACTCCTGCACCACAAGCCCATCCCTGGCACCACCCAAAAGCCCCCACCCCAGCCAGAGCCCTCACCCCCTCCCACACCGCAACCTCCTTCCTAGACTGGAACCCCCTCCCGCACCCTGAACCCCTCATTTATGGCCCCACCTCAGAGCCCACACCCCCAGCCGGAGCCCTCACCCACATCCCAACTCCCAGTTAAAATGAGTGAGTGATTGAGGGTGGGGGAAAGCGAGCAACAGAGAGAGGAGGGGGATGTAGTGAGCAGGGGTGGGGCCTCGGATAAGGGGTGGCCTAGGGTGGGGCAAGGATGTTCACGTTTTCTGCCAGTAGAAAGTTGGCAACCCTATTTACCACTTAAACTTCAAATGAGGTTTTAACATCAGGCATCATAAGGGAGTTAAAAGTCATAGATCCTCAAGGGAAAGGAAAGATCTGCAATTAAGATAATATAGACAACACAGTGAACAAGGTGTTCAATGGGACCAATTGATTTCTAATTTATCAACTAATACATCATTTTATGTAAAATAATGAACTTAAAACCGCACTAATTGCAGGTTGAAAGCATAGTGCACAGCAGCTAAGGCTCTCTGATTTATCTGAGATTCCATCAAACAAAAGATACGTGGAAATGGAGACCCCACTCATTTCCAATACATTTTGTTTGAATTTAAATATACATCTGTTTACATTCCTATTAAAAAAATGCAATCAACAACAAAAGAGATGAATATACCAGAAAAGGAAAGGAATCCAGCATTGCAGTGGGCATGCAAAGAGTGCCAGGGAAGCCGCACATCAGAGCTCCCACCATCAGCAAACCCTCAAAGAGCAACACAAAGGTGTCTTAGCACTTTACCCCCTGGACAGGTTTTGAGTGGACTCTGTGGCTGGGTATTATGTTGTGCCCCTATAAACTTCCCCTGGCAGCAAGGGTGTTCAGAGCCATTGAACCAAAACCCTGTATATAATGGAAACCACTGCAAGCCGGGGGTGTGGCAGCACCCCTAGTTCCAGCCCCTATGCCTTGCAGTCCTAGGGAGGAGGCAGAAGAGCTGCTTAGAGGCGATACCTCCCAGAAGCCCAGAAGGGAAAACCTGACCGGACTCTGGGTGCTGTTGCTGGCGCCCCTGGTTTGGCCCGGGGCAGAGCAGGAGGCGGCTGGGCTCTGCCTGCTCTCTGGCCGTGCCCCAGCGCTAGGCAGACGCTCTAAGGAGAGCATTATTGTGGGTTTTCAGCTCACCCGCGCCTTGATCTGCCAACTCCAAGGGCAACCCAGGGGATGGACCAAATGCGATTTGGCGTCCAAACAGCCGCGCTTTGCTCCTGCTCCATAAAACAACCCCCCACCACACAGACACACACACTTGATGGAAGTTTCTGACTCCTTTCGGCTCAGAAATCTAACGGGGGCTAGGGGGCCCCTGCAGTGCTCGCTGCTCCCAGCCATGGAGGCTATTAGCGAGCAGCCCGGAAAGACGGGAGGCGAGAGAAAAGGCTTCAGGGGCACAGAAAGTTCCTGCCACCGCGCCCAGCCCCCAGCAGGCGGGCACCCGTCTGCCGCCAGCCCCCCTGCCCCGGCACACGCGCTGCCGGGCAAAGAGAAGCCATAGGAGCGCTGCGATTCCCCCCCGGGAGCAATGATTTGGGCACGGCTGGACTCCATCCTGCAGCCCCCACCCACTGAGATCAGGGGCTCCTACTGCCCATCACACAAACTTCACCCTGGCCCAGGGGAAACCTCACCCCTCCCTCCCACTCTGCACTAGACGGTACCTGGGGAAAAACTGCTGCTGGTGGATGCATCAGCCGGGAGCTCAGGCGCCTGCCCCACCACGGGCACCCCGTGCACAGCGCCGGGCTTCAACTTGGCGGCTGGCTCCGAAGGTCCCAGCAAAGGCGGACGCGGACACGGCAGCGGCTGCTGCTGGGAGGGGCCGCCCCGCCGGGTGCTGCAGCCTGATCCCGGCTGGCTGGCGGCAGGTGCCTGCTGGAGCCCGCGAGCGAGCGATTGGGTCCCCCTCTCCCGGCTCCGCGCAGGGGCGGGAGCTGGCGCCGCCTCTCCCGGCTCCCCCACGCCAGCAGCAAGGCGGCCCCGCCGAGCACCTGAGGCCAGCGGGCGGCTCTTCCCCTTATCCCCCAGACCCTGGCCGCGCGCTGCCTCCTGGAGTGGAGATGAAGGTCCGGGAGCAAGAGGGGGCGAGGCAGGGTGGGTCTGGCAGGGGCTGGGAGAAAGTCCTGCTTAGCTTCCGTTCCTCCCCCTTGCTGGGCTCTCAGCCGCCTCCCTCACCCCGCCTGTGACCCTTTCCACAGTTCATGTTGAAGACACGAGATAGTTGTTGCTGCTGCTGTTCTACATGCGCCCGCTGCCTCGGCGGGTAAACGCAGAGAGGTTGTGTTTTGCTAGGCAGGGTGAGGGACGGTGACATCTAGCATCGGACCCGCAACTAACTGATCCCGCGCAAGCTTTAGTACTGGGACCCCCGGAGGCACCTTCTTCACTTGTGTAACTCAGCCCGGCTTTCAACCCTGGGTCCACTTTGAAATTCGACCCCCCCATCCCCGGGCAAAACCAAGACGGAGTTGGTTTCTCTTTAAATATTAGATTAGAGTTTTGCTTTTAAATTGTGCCAGAATCAAAGTTGACCAGTTTTTAAACATTGTTTTATAAGGAGGCAAAACGTATGTGACATTTCAAAACAAATGTTCTACAAGGTAAATGTTATATTGTAACTCAGGGTTACATTTAGGGGGTCAAATTCTGCTCTCAGTTATGCCCCTGTGTCACTGCACGTCAGTCGAACTACTCCAGATTAACACCAGTAAAGCCAAACAGAATCCCATGGTTAAAATACTGCCCTAGGACTGGGAACAGCCGGATTCAATTTCTACCTCTATCACAGACTTCCTGTGTTACCTGTGGGAAGTCACACTTAACCTACCCGTGTCTGATTTACCTATCTGTAAAATGGGAAGAATGTTTCCCTACCGGGGTATTGTGAGGAAAAATGTATTAGTATTTGCAATGAATTTTGAAACTACAGCAATAGTATAAGATATAAGGACCTAGACAGCTGTAGGTATATGCTCCATGTATATTCAAATGTATATACTTTCAAATTATTGAATTTGACAAAAATAAAACATCCCATAATGAATATAAGTGAAACACCTTTAATGAAATACATTTTCAAATGTTAACCATCTAGTGTTTATCCAATGAATAGATGTCTTATTATGCAGTTAATTTCTTTTCAATACATTTTCCAGTTTTGAATCCTTTTATATATTGGTATATAATAGTTTGGATTTTAAGTAATTACATTTGGCCAGCAATTAGCCCCTATTACAGTTGAACTGCTTTTGGCATTTTGAGACATATTTTTTTTAAGATCATCTATAACTCATGTGCAACTACAGCTTAAGTACTGTAAAAATGTAAATAAAATAAATAAGTAAATAAATCTGCCCCACAAGTTAATGATTTTTTAAAATTACAAATAAAATGCAACAAAAATATATGTGATTTGTAAAAATAAATCATATTGATAACTTCCTGGATATTTTATTGATACCTTCTTGCATGTAGATATTACATTAGATTTTTTTTAGTTTATAAGTACCTTATTTTTCCAGATATATTTTAATTATATTTATTGTGACTTCACTCATTTCTTTTGCCAGTTTCTTCAGAATTCCTCTATGGCTACTATCCGGTCCTGGAATTTTGTCAATCTTTAGATAATTTTAATTCATCTACTATAATCCCAATTTGTTCAGTATTTCCTTCTTCCCCAGCAAAATTCCTGGCTGATTTTGATATCCATCATACATTTGCCTTTTAAAGACTGGGGTAAAGAATTTTTTTTTTTTTTTTTTTTTTTTTTTAAAGCATCATCTACCTCTTCAGTCAGTAAATCATCCCTAAGAATAGAGGAACATAGGAATTGCTATATTGATCAGACCAGTCTGTCTAATCCAGTACCTTGTCTCTGCCAGAGAAAGGTGCAAAACCCCCTATAATGAATTACTATGGAATAACCTACCGGTAGAACTTTCCTCCTAATCCTCCTATACCAGTTAGTAGTTGATTTACAACCTTAAGCATATGTTTTTTTTATCCCCTATAATTTTGTTTATCCTATCTAAAGTAATTGTGGATGTTCTCATTAGTCATATAAATGTCTTATACTTTTTTACAGTATTACTTAGTTCTTAGGACACAATCCAACTAGTTCCACTGGTAACTTTATATATTGTGTTAAAAGTGTTTACCAGTTTTAAATTTGTTGCCTTTCAGTTACATTTATTTTATTATGAATGAGAATAAATTGGAGCACTTAATAGACCTCCCTTATGCCATTTATTATTTTATATTTTAATTCTCCATTTTCAATTTCCTTATCATGCCTCCTAATTTTATTTTGTGTCTGCTCTGATGAGTCATATGCCTATGGACTTAACAATCACATTGACTTCAGTGGAAATGCAATTGGGCCCTTAATTTTTGCAGAACTTTTTGCACTTTTATATTTATCCACTTTAGCCTTTTTTATTCTACTCGGTTCATTGCTAGATAGCACACTTAACCTGGGACATATATAATTTTTCCATTTTCCTGGTGTGTCCTTCCCCATGGTTGCTTTATTCATTCAGTTTCACCTAACACAACCTGTATTTTGCCATTATCTTTTATTGGTTCTCTAATTTTGTCTCATTTTAAGTCCTAACTAGTAATTTAATTAGAATATGGGCAGTTTCATACTGGTATGACCCTGCTTACTTCAGTGGCTTTATTCCTGATTTACAATGGTGTAAATTGCACTAGGTAAGATTAGAAGCCTGTCCCAGGAAATTAACTACGACACAATTGCTTAACTGCATATCTCAATTTCTGTACCTCTGAACATGTCGTTAGTGTTAATAAAATAGGCCCCATTACTGCATTTCTTGCATACCCCAAATTCCCATTGAGTTAATTGATATCTGAGTAAAGGTGTTTAATAGGTTGAGTAATTCTGGTGTTAGAGAATGTGGAATAATTACATATATGGTCCAGGTCAGGTAAGTGCTATCCTAATAATACTACTTAGCACTTGCCAGCTGTATCATAGAATCATAGAATATCAGAGTTGGAAGGGACCTCAAGAGGTCATCTAGTCCAACCCCCTGCTCAAAGCAGGACCAATTCCCAGCTAAATCATCCCAGCCAGGGCTTTGTCAAGCCGGGCCTTAAAAACCTCCAAGGAAGGAGACTCCACCACCTCCCTAGGTAACGCATTCCAGTGTTTCACCACCCTCCTAGTGAAATAGTTTTTCCTGATATCCAACCTGGACCTCCCCCACTGCAACTTGAGACCATTGCTCCTTGTTCTGTCATCTGCCACCACTGAGAACAGCCGAGCTCCATCCTCTTTGGAACCCCCCTTCAGGTAGTTGAAGGCTGCTATCAAATCCCCCCTCATTCTTCTCTTCTGGAGACTAAACAATCCCAGTTCTCTCAGCCTCTCCTCATAAGTCATGTGCTCCAGACCCCTAATCATTTTTGTTGCCCTCCGCTGGACTCTTTCCAATTTTTCCACATCCTTCTTGTAGTGTGGGGCCCAAAACTGGACACAGTATTCCAGATGAGGCCTCACCAATGTCGAATAAAGGGGAACGATCACGTTCCTCGATCTGCTGGCAATGCCCCTACTTATACAGCCCAAAATGCCGTTAGCCTTCTTGGCAACAAGAGCACACTGTTGACTCATATCCAGCTTCTCGTCCACTGTGACCCCTAGGTCCTTTTCAGCAGAACTGCTACCTAGCCATTCGGTCCCTAGTCTGTAGCAGTGCATGGGATTCTTCCGTCCTAAGTGCAGGACTCTGCACTTGTCCTTGTTGAACCTCATCAGGTTTTTTTCTGCCCAATCCTCTAATTTGTCTAGGTCCCTCTGTATCCGATCCCTACCCTCTAGTGTATCTACCACGCCTCCTAGTTTAGTGTCATCTGCAAACTTGCTGAGAGTGCAGTCCACACCATCCTCCAGATCATTAATAAAGATATTAAACAAAACCGGCCCCAGGACCGACCCTTGGGGCACTCCACTTGAAACCGGCTGCCAACTAGACATGGAGCCATTGATCACTACCCGTTGAGCCCGACGATCTAGCCAGCTTTCTATCCACCTTACAGTCCATTCATCCAGCCCATACTTCTTTAACTTGGTGGCAAGAATACTGTGGGAGACCGTATCAAAAGCTTTGCTAAAGTCAAGAAATAACACATCCACTGCTTTCCCCTCATCCACAGAGCCAGTTATCTCATCATAGAAGGCAATTAGGTTAGTCAGGCACGACTTCCCCTTCGTGAATCCATGCTGACTGTTCCTGATCACTTTCCTCTCCTCTAAATGTTTCATAATTGATTCCTTGAGGACCTGCTCCATAATTTTTCCAGGGACTGAGGTGAGGCTGACTGGCCTGTAGTTCCCCGGATCCTCCTTCTTCCCTTTTTTAAAGATGGGCACTACATTAGCCTTTTTCCAGTCATCTGGGACCTCCCCCGATCGCCATGAGTTTTCAAAAATAATGGCTAATGGCTCTGCAATCTCACCCGCCAACTCCTTTAGCACCCTCGGATGCAGCGCATCCGGCCCCATGGACTTGTGCACGTCCAGTTTTTCTAAATAGTCCCGAACCACTTCTTTCTCCACAGAGGGCTGGTCACCTTCTCCCCATGCTGTACTGCCCAGTGCAGCAATCTGGGAGCTGACCTTGTGCGTGAAGACAGAGGCAAAAAAATCATTGAGTACATTAGCTTTTTCCACATCGTCGGTCACTAGGTTGCCTCCCTCATTCAGTAAGGGGCCCACACTTTCCTTGATTTTCTTCTTGTTGCTAACATACCTGAAGAAACCTTTCTTGTTACTCTTAACATCTCTTGCTAACTGCAACTCCAAGTGTGATTTGGCCTTCCTGATTTCACTCCTGCACGCCTGAGCAATATTTTTATACTCCTCCCTGGTCATTTGTCCAATCTTCCACTTCTTATAAGCCTCTTTTTTGCATTTAAGATCAGCAAGGATTTCACTGTTTAGCCAAGCTGGTCGCCTGCCATATTTACTATTCTTTCTACACATCGGGATGGTTTGTTCCTGCAACCTCAATAAGGATTCTTTAAAATACAGCCAGCTCTCCTGGACCCCTTTGCCCTTCATGTTATTCTCCCAGGGGATCCTGCCCATCTGTTCCCTGAGGGAGTCAAAGTCTGCTTTTCTGAAGTCCAGGGTCCATATTCTGCTGCTCTCCTTTCTTCCTTGTGTCAGGATCCTGAACTCGACCATCTCATGGTCACTGCCTCCCAGGTTCCCATCCACTTTTGCTTCCCCTACTAGTTCTTCCCTGTTTGTGAGCAGCAGGTCAAGAAAAGCTTTGCCCCTAGTTGGTTCCTCCAGCACTTGCACCAGGAAATTGTCCCCTACACTTTCCAAAAATTTCCTGGATTGCCTGTGCACCGCTGTATTGCTCTCCCAGCAGATATCAGGGTGATTAAAGTCTCCCATGAGAACCAGGGCCTGTGATCTAGCAACTTCTGCTAGTTGCCAGAAGAAAGCCTCGTCCACCTGTATACCCAAAGCAGTTTATAAAGGTGGATATGTGTCACTAATTGAAGAACAGAGAAGTTAACTGGTTTGTTTATGATCATACAGTGAGTCTATGGCAGAGACAGGACTAGAACACAGGCCTCCTGATTTCAGCCCTGTGTCCTACCCACAGGACCAACATTGTACCTTACATTCATAGTCCTTGTAGTCTATCTAATCATATTTAATGAATGTGATTTTTTTTTCTTGCCTGTTGGCTAGTGCATGTGGCTCTGAGCTCTGTGTTTTGTGTCTTTGTGTATAGAAAAAGACAATCTGCCATTAGTTACTACTGTTGTTCCTATTCAGAGAGTAGCCGTGTTAGTCTGAATCTGTAAAAAGCAACAGAGGGTCCTGTGGCACCTTTAAGACTAACAGAATATTGGGAGCATAAGCTTTCGTGGGTAAGATGCTTACCTTGCATCTGAAGAAGTGAGGTTCTTACCCACGAAAGCTTATGCTCCCAATACTTCTGTTAGTCTTAAAGGTGCCACAGGACCCTCTGTTGCTGTTGTTCCTATGTTTGTCTAGAGCAGGGGTGGGCAAACTTTTGGCCCGAGGTCCACATCTGTGTATGGAAATTGTATGGCGGCCTATGAAGGCTCACAAAATTGGGGGGTAGGGTGCGGGGGGCTGTCAGGGCTCCAGCTGGAGGTGCAGGCTCTGGGGTGGGGCTAGGAATGAGTTGGGGATGCAGGAGGGTGCTCTGGGGCTGAGACCGAGGAGTTTGGAGGGGGATCAGGGCTGGGGCAGGGGGTTGGGACACAGGGGGGATCGGGGTGCAGGTGCTGGGCGGCGTTTACCTCAAGCAGCTCCTGGAAGCAGCGGCATGTCCCCCTCCGGCACTTACACGGAGGCGCAGCCAGGCGGTTCTGCACAGTGCCCCATCCACAGGCGTTGCCCCTGCAGCTCCCATTGGCCATGGTTCCTGGCTAATTGGAGCTGTGGGGGCAGCGCTTGGGGCAGGGACGGCGTGCAGAGTCCCCGGCTGTCCCTACACGTAGGAACCAGAGGGGGGACATGCCGCTTCTTCCAGGAGCTGCGCGGAGTGGGGCAAGCCCTCGACCCCACTCCCTGGCGGGAACTCGAGGGCTAGATTAAAACGTCTGAAGGGCCGGATGCGGCCTCCAGGCTGTAGTTTGCCCACCCTTGATCTAGAGTATGTTTAATAAGTTTGTTTACAACAAAATCTATACAAGTGGGATGAAGAGATATTTCTATCACTGGCATCCACAGTGCGGACATTATTTGATCATCCTTCCAATTTAAAAATTTTAACTTCTATTTGGACCTGGACCAGCTCCAACTGCAGTCACAGCCTAAAGTTCCAGTGATGTCAAAGGGAGCACGATCAAACTCTTTATGGGCTTGCATACACATTTCTTTCTCAAATGTCTTATTGGTGTTACCACTGGTTCAGTTCCAGCTGGTAGACCTGGGAGAAGGGTCAGAATTTGGGGGGAGCATGGGCTGTTATAGCAGGGGTAAGGGAGAGACAAGACAGAACTGGGGCAGGGGGAATCAAATCAGTATCTTAGATGTCTGTATACTAATGTGAGAAGTATGGGGAATAAGCAGCAAGAACTCAAAATGCTAGTAAATAAACACAACTATGACATAGTTGGCATCACAGAGATTTGGTGGGAGAATACGCATGACTGGAATATTGGTATAGAAGGGTACAGCTTGCTCAGGGAGGACAGGCCGGGAAAAAAGGGAGGAAGTGTTGCCTAATATATTAAAAATGTATACACTTGGACTGAGGTTGAGATGGAAATAGGAGACAGATTTGTTGAAAGTCTCTGGGTAAGGGTAAAAACAAGGGTGATGTCATGTTAGGGGTTTACTACAGACCACCTGACCAGGAAGAAGAGGCGGATGGGCTTTTTTTAAACAACTAACACAAACTCATCCAAAGCACAGGACTTGGTGGTGATAGGGGACTTCAACTACTCAGACATCTGCTGGAAAAATAACACAGCAGGGCACAGATTATCCAACAAGCTCTTGGAATGTATTGGAGATAATTTTTTATTTCAGAAGGTGGAGAAAGCAACTAGGGGAGAGGCTGTTCTACATTTGATTTTGACAAATAGGGAGGAATTGGTTGAGAATTTGAAATTGGAAGGCAGCTTGGATGAAAGTGATCATGAAATGGTAGAGTTCATGATTCTAAGGAATGGTAGGAGGGAGAACAGTAAAATAAAGACAATGGATTTCAAGAAGACAGACTTTAGCAAACTCGGGGAGTTGGTAGGTAAGATCCCATAGGAAGCAAGTCTAAGGGGAAAAACAATTGACAGTTGGCAGTTTTTCAAAGAGACGTTATTAAGGGCACAAGAGCAAACTATTCCACTGTGTAGGAAAGATAGAAAGTTTGGCAAGAGACCACCCTGGCTTAACCAGGAGATCCTCAATGATCTAAAAATCAAAAAAAGAGTCCTATAAAAAGTGGAAACTAGGTTAAATTACAAAGGATGAATAAAAACAAATAACACATAGGACTGTATATAGGGACAAAATTAGAAAGGCCAAAGCACAAAACAAGATCAAACTAGCTATAGACATAAAGGATAACAAGAAAACATTCTACAAATACATTAGAAGCAAGAGGAAAACCAAGGACAGGGTGTTGTTCTTCTTAACTTCTGAGGAGATCACAAGAAGAAATGGGCTTAAATTGCAAGGGAGGTTTAGGTTGGACATTAGGAAAAACTTCCTAACTGCCAGGGTGATCACTGGAGATTTTTTAGGTTAGACAAACACCTGTCAGGGATGGTCTAGATCAGTGCTTCTCAAACTAGGGCCGCCGCTTGTGTAGGGAAAGCCCCTGACGGGCCGGGCTGGTTTGTTAACCTGCCCCGTCTGCAGGTCTGGCCGACCGCGGCTCCCAGTGGCCGCGGTTCGCCGCTGCAGGCCAATGGGAGCTGCTGGAAGCGGCACGGGCCGAGGGACATACTGGCTGCCGCTTCCAGCAGCTCCCATTGTCCTGGCCGCGGCCAGTGGGAGCCGCAATCGGCCGGACCTGCGGACGGGGCAGGTAAACAAACTGGCCCAGCCCGCCAGGGGCTTTCCCTACACAAGCGGCGGCCCCAGTTTGAGAAACACTGATCTAGATAATACGTTAGTCCTGCCATGAGTGCAGGGGGACTGGATTAGATGACCTCTCGAGGTCCCTTCCAGTCCTCTGATTCTATGAAAATACTGCCAGTCTCCTTCATTTATAACAATGCTAGTCAAATCATAAGTGTAAGAGAGAGAAGAGCACACACTGTCATCATGAATCTGTCTCATCATGTGCCTTTTGCAGATGCTGAAATATATAGAAAAGGAGGCTATTTTTTCACACTCAGAGAGACATGCATTTTTTCTTACTGTCATGCAGAACAGTTGTATTTTATATGCTTGCAAAGGTTGCTAACAGCTAGCTTGTCACAGAAGAATAAATGTATCTTCAGATATGATTAGCACATCTATTTGTCCTTACCTGAAAACTGAGGAAATGGGGGCTATTACCTGCAAACAACTATGAGGTTGGTAGGGCTACTGTGTATATTTATGGTACTGTGTATTCCTAGCATTGCTTCATCATCTCATTTGTTATTAAAGCCAAGCTGAGTTTACTCTCAGCTTCACTTTACATTATGTGATCTAAAAATAATACTTTGCAAGTCTACAGGGTGTTTCAGGTGAGGATCTCAAAGCACTTGACAAATATTATTCTACTGAGCTACACAGAGTTCTGTTGGAATAGGTGTTAATTTACAGACAGAGAAACTGAGATGCAGAAAGGTTAAATGACTTTCATGACACAAGGAGTGGCACATAGCCTTAGAAATTAGGAACCTGCACAGAAAAGCAGAGCTATTTTGCTGATTCACCCTGGTAGCCAGAATAGGTGTGTCCTAGTAGGTGCAACCTGGGAGTATAAAAGTATTTGTCTCTTTCTCTCTCAGAAAGATTGGGTAGTAAATAAGAAGTCTTTCAGAGAAAATCCCTAGACACAGCAATATAAGGAGGAAGCTAAGGTTTACGTTTTAGTTTTCTTAAGGAAAAAGGAAAATTTCAGGAAGAATGGACTAGTGCTGAGTGCTGGTGAATTTTGGACACCTGTTGTGTATGTATATGGTGTGGAAAATGGGATAGAGATTCTGCCACTTCTCAGCCAGTGACAGAGATAAAGAGAGACCCTAGGAATTCTGATTCCCACTCTAACACTCTTCAAAATTCCTATAGTTAAATGAGTGTGTCTGTGAAGCCTACATGGAAAAATATTATTGCAATAATTTTGATTGATTGTCACAGTACTTCTGTGTGTATTTTTGAAGGGAGGAAGAGCGAGTGAGAACAAAATGTTGGTACTGGTAGCCAAGCTAGTTAATGTTCTATCTGTGAAAAGAAAGAACATTAAACGTCAGGAATGACAGAATTTCATGTAAAAGTGTTTTTTACTAGGAAAACAATTATATTGAACTGTAACTGAAATTGTTTTAAATGCCTGTAAATGGTTTCAAGCAGGACAGCTGATGGGTAAAAAGTTCCAAGTGCCATGGGATCATTCTGCACTGCAGATGGTGATGCAGTTGGAAGAGTTGGTATAAATGTATTTATAGCAACAGTGGAGAAAATACAGCAGTTATCCACTGAAGTTACTTCCAGGTATTGTGGTCCTGTGTGCACAAAACTACAATTATAGGCTGCATTACAACAGTGTGTGTACCTATTACATGAATATATATATATATAATACCCTTATGTATTTAGATTCCTCCCCCTGATTTAAAGGAGGAGGCATCAGAATCTTTTGCAGCTATATATAGAAATTATGTAACCTCCTACATGCAGTATATGCCTTTTATATCAAAGTGAACTTCTCAAATTATTTCACATAAAATTATATCTTTTGAAAAATCTCAAGAATTAAATAAACAAAGCACACGTGATTTAATGGTCAGCAACTAATTATATATAACATTATAATGGTGGTTGACAGATTTCCTCCCATTCTCTTGTATTTCCTCCTTTATTAAACAGCAGGTAGCTTACTGCAGCCTTGCCGAGAATCACAGTAGTGAATTCAGGTCTGTGTAATCTTCTATATCCTGTTCCAAGCACATACTGCAAAAAGAACAGGAGTACTTGTGGCACCTTAGAGACTAGGTTCTCCTGATCCCAAAGGACCAAGCCCCAGACCCAGGTCAATATACAAATCAGATCTTACCCACAAATCACGCTGTTGCCAATCCTTTAGAATCTAAAATCTAAAGGTTTATTCATAAAAGGAAAAAGCTAGAGATGAGCGTTAGAATTGGTTAAATGGAATCAATTACATGCAGTAATGGCAAAGTTCTTGGTTCAGGCTTGCAGCAGCGATAGAATAAACTGCAGGTTCAAATCAAGTCTCTGGAATACATCCCCCGCTGGGATGGGTCCTCAGTCCTTTGTTCAAAGCTTCAGCTTGTAGCAAAGTTCCTCCAGAGGTATGAAGCAGGATTGAAGACCAGATGGAGATCAGGAATCAGCCTTATATAGTCTTTTCCAGGTGTAAGAACACCTCTTTGTTCTTACTGTGGAAAATTACAGCAAAATGGAGTCTGGAGTCACATGGGCAAGTTCCTGCATACTTTGCTGAGTCTCAAGGCATATTTGCGTTCTCTCAATGGGTTCATTGTATAGCTGATGGTCCTTAATGGGCCATCAAGCAGGCTAGGCAGAGCTAATCCCAGCTTGTCTGGGATGTCCCCCAGAAGCACAGCATAAGTTTGCCATACAGACAGTATAGAGCCAATATTCATAACTTCAACTACAAAACTGATACACACATATAGACAGCATAATCATAACCAGTAAACCATAACCTTGTCTTAGACACCCTATTTGACCCCCTTTATACATGATTTGGGTGCCACTACAGGACCTTGGTTGCAACAATGATCTATATGGTCCCAGTTTATGTCAATAACGTCACACCCCCGACTCAAAATTGATGCAGGAAGGGATGACACAAACATCGCTGACTGCATCCCAAGAGCTCCCCTTCCTTGGGTCTGTCTCACTACAACTAGTATTGGGTTAGAAGCCGTACCAGTGTATAACAGAAATGGTTTATCAAAGTCATGTTCAACAACATGATTGAACCTCTTTACAAACTCAAGGTAAAACTTAGTTAGAACAATAGTGGATTGGATCTGCTCTTGCAGCATGGTTTCTGTATAGCTCTTGGTAAGATCACATGAGACAAAGAAAACAGCTACTTTATCCATACAAGCTCAGGCAAACGTTTGGAACCCAATTAACATCAAATAAATACAGATATTAATGTTCTTCATAGTACTGGAATCTTGGCATTTAGCCATGAAAGCAATATGGTAGTGTTCCTCAGACTTCCTTTTCATACAGCACATTAGGTCTGGAATGTCTTTTCCCCTGTGAAAAGTTCCAATATTGTTAAACCAAGCACATATTGTCGCTCATAACAAATGGAATAGAAGCCACCCTCCAACTAAGGCTGCACTCACTTTTAGAGGACTAAATAAATCTACCCTCAAGCAGAAGCACTGTTAAATTACATTTGTAGTTTCTTTGTAGTTGTGGCTTCTCTTCAAAGTAATGAAGAACTCTTCTGAGCAAAGAACTACTGGCTACATTATTTTTAGTACAAAAACAAGACCTACCCATATTAATAGCATTAATCACAATGGGAACCTCATGAGAACAATATGTATGGTCGTATTTCTGCGGTTTTTCTGGAGTAGAAATAATATGGCACACCATAAACTGTCCCACACTCGGGCTCATCCAAGCTGCCTAAATTGGGGGAAAGCACTGGAAACTTAGCTATCAAGATAGGAATTCCATTCTTATTATGCTCAGGGCCACATGTTCAGAGATTATATCCAAACCTCTGGTAGGTAAGCAATCATCACCACATGTCAGTCTCTCTGGGATTGTATCAAATCTGTCACCACACAACTTGTACTGAAATGATATTTTCTAGCATTAGAAATTTCTCACTCAGAACAACAAGATGAATAGCTCAATACAAGTGGAGAGAAATGAAATTCCTAACATTGTCTACAATTGTTCTGAGAATTAGGTTTAATCTTTCAATGCAATTTAAGCATCTAGGGCTGCTAAACAACACAGTTGTACAACATTTATGAACAAGTGTGTGTTCTCATGAAATTGAATCAATGAAAGAATAGCTCTAAACATGAAAGACTGGAGCAAATAGGCAGAATTCCATGATGCTTCTGGCAAAATTTCAATCTCAAAGGTCAGTGCTTCTTAAATACAATTCAATGAATAAATTCAACATCTGCCCTTAAAGTATTACATTTGCTGCATTACAGGCTTTACATCCTGAAAGGGTCTCTAAATTGTTTGGCTGGAAGTCAAAGACAATGAGTTACAATTAATGTCAGGATGATCTCTTCAGAATAATCAGTAACATTTTGGGGATCATACAGACCAGTAAGGAGTTCTGTCACTGCCTGCCCTGTAATCTTGGGTGTCTTAGTATGCCACTATGGCTCAGATAGGGTTACCATATTTCAAGTTCCTCAAAAGAGGACACTGCCGGGGAAGGGGGAGCTGAAGGAGGGGTACAGGAAATGTTCTGGGATTTTTGCAGAGCAGACATTGCAGCTCAGAAGGAGCCCTGATTGGTCCGCTTCCCTTTCTTAGTTTTCCAAGACACGGGTTTTCTTTTCAGTTTCAAGTTGTGTTAGTGTTTTCCCATTAACTTTAATGGCCCATCTCTTGTCTTTTCCTGGGTTGTACAATGCTAGGTGCCTGGAGCTAGCTTCATCTGGTTGCGGAAGCAGCCCCTCCCCTGCCTGGCAGTACACCACTGTGAGATGGAGCTGAATGTTACAGCACAAATTACGAGCACAAATACATAACCAGTCTGTATACATTTCTCATCACGTATAATCATCCAGTTCAGTACATTACAAGTTTTCATAAAAGACCCTTCCCAACATATTTTTATAGCTCAATAACATTGTATGCGATCAGCTGATTCAAGTGCTTATTCTTGGATTCAAAACCCCCTCGGTTCTCCCTTTGAGGTATCGGGATCCTGATTGTCACCCATGGTACAGCCAAAGAGTTTGGACTCATTTTTTGGACAGGTTAATGGCTTAGCTGATAAAACAATGCACTAATGCACAGGAGACACTGGTATGAGAACTATTCATTTTGTCTCAGTTTGAACCCTGGAGTGGTTTTTAAGGGAGCTTTGCAGAGGTGATAGTAAGGGCCAATTTCTGCCATCCTGACTCAGATTGAGTAATACCTTATTGTGTGACTAGCACCCCTGGAATCAGTGGGATTATTCAGAGAACTCAGTGTGAGCAAGGGTGCCAGAATCCGGCCCTTTTTCTCTGTTGGAGGAAGGGAAGATTAGCTGGCATTATACTATTAACACCTCCTTGTAGTTACAGGGGATGGGGACTCGAGTAGAATGGGGGGGGGGAGTGAGAATGGTGGGTCAGAATGAAAGGGGAGGTTCAAAACCAGAGGACCTCTCACTAAAACTGACCTACTATCCCCAGCTTCTATTGTGGGAAAGTCGGGGCTCCCTAAACATATATGGCCTGGGACAGGGATAGATGTGAGAAGGGAGAGCTCAGACTCAGACATCCTGAGTTCCCTTTTCCATTAAAGGGCTTACTTTGCTAAGACTTTTCTTATTTGTATTTAGTGTTTTTATTTGTAGTTAATTGAAAGTTTAGTAGCTGGTACCCATGAAAATAATTCCTGATTGTGGGGGTTGCATTACCATAAGTATTTTACCCCTCTTCCTCTTCCTCCTCCTTTCTCTATTGTCTTCCCCTCTTTCTTGGGACATATGACCACTGAAAGCTGCAGCCACTAGAGAGTGACATGAACACATGCTTTTTGAGCATGTTGGACAATGACATTCAATCCAACATGGGGCAATGTTTGGGAGGACAGAGATACACATGAAAGTCCAGAGATTATTACTATATATCACAACTCCACAGATCAAAATGAATGACATTTGAAACCCATGTGTGTCATATTTAGCTACAGTGAATGCTCAAGGAACAGTCATGGGTAAACATGTGGGATGTAACAAATTCAGTAGCTGTTGCTACCTGCAGATGTTAAAAATATTCCTATTTTCACAAGTACCTTAAATTGAAATCCCCATCCCTATGCTGTTTCAAACAGCACTCTGTGGAATTAGCATTGCTTTAGTTGCTGGGGACAAGGCCTAGGACAGTGTCCATATTAATTGTTCAGGACAGGGGTTCTGATCCTCAACTTATTGCTACGATCCCAACCCTCACCTTGTTTTAGAAGAGATGAGGAATATTTAGTTGAGAAAGGAGAAGAATAAGAGGCAATTTGATTGACATGTAAAAAGTTATGAAGAGCATTTAGAAAATGTACCATGCTGCTACTTTTCACCCTGTCTGCAAAGTGAGAACGTAAAAGACATTGCATTTTACACAAACCAGAAGGAAATACTGTGCTTATTTACGCAATGTACAGTCAGCCTATGGATTTCACTTCGACATGTCACTGAGACTAATAAATATAGCTGGATCTTTGAAAGGCCAGATGACTTTTTGACCATTAATAACATTTTCAGCTTCCATGTGTAAGCTAAGAACGTTACTGGGGTATGCAATCCTAATGCCTGACCACATACAGGATTCAAGAAGGAATGTTCTAACCCTGTTTTTAGCATTGCACAAATTGGCCGTAAGCATTATTGTGATTTCTTTTTTAGCCTTGTATCATTCAAATGGAAAGAAAACATAGTTTAATCCCATGCAGCTACTAAACTTTACTCTGCATAAAGCTTATACAGGGTAAACTCATAAATTGCAGTATTAATTAGGGTAGTATTATAATACAATAGATGTGCATGGCATTTTACGGAAATAAGAATGAGAGTCACAGTCTCAAGCAACTTTCAGCATAAATTAGAAAACATGACAAAGCATGCTGTTATGTCTGTTTGTTTGTTACACAGCATTAAGAATATGACAGTTGGGTTCTGGATAACCGTGGTTAATAAGTATAGACAAACATACAATGCCTAACTAACATATCTATATCTATAGATATATATATGGACACACACACACACACACACACCTGCTGCTCTGGCAGGGTTCTGATGGTTTCTGCAACAGAAGACAGGGAGGCTCACTAGAAGGCTCACAAACTATTTAAAGGGTTATTACTCAGTCTCTGTACACTATAACAACAATAACAGAGGGAAGGAGTGTGGGAGAATGAAGGTTACAGTGGTGAACAATAATGAGATGTGCCTTGTGTTAGTATGCATCAGTTATATTTTGTTTTAACCTCCAAAGGGTAACAATTAATTTAATAGATTAGAGTTCATGGAGAAAGTCCAGAGTGACGGCCAGGATGTGGGGGGAGGTTGAGGAATGGAAGGCAACTTGGCAACTCTTGTGTCATTGTGCTCCTTATAAGTACTGCCAAGGTTTGTATTAGCAGTGTGCTCTGAAAAAGAAATGGGAAGCAGTACAGCCAAATTGTAAAGGGTGTTCTGAGGTCTGATATATACTGCGTCAGAGTCATGGGATGATGCACTTCTTAAAACATTCTGCTCGTGCGAGTGGCTAAACTATAGAGGAAGACAGAGCAGGGAGTTAAAGCCTACCCAGTCCAGAACGTGAAATGTTTCACCTACTGTATTTGCAGAATTACTTAGTCTTGAGTAGTATTGTGTGATAACTTGGGGTGTTGATTAATCACCTTATTTCACACGATTAACTAAGAAAAATTAATCGCAGTTTTAATCACATTGTTAAACAATAAAATACCAATTGAAATTTATTAAATATTTTGGATGTTTTTCTACATTTTCAAATATACTGATTTCTATTACAACACAGAATACAAAATGTACACGACTCACTTTATATTATGATTTTTATTCATCATTTTTACAGTGCAAATATTTGTAACAAAAGACATAGTATTTTTCAGTTCACCTCATATAAGTACTGTAGTGCGGTCTCTATTATGAAAGTGCAACTTACAAATGTTGAATTTTTTGGTTACATAACTGCACTCAAAAACAAAACAATGTAAAACTTTAGAGCCACTCAGTCCTACTACTTTTTCAGCCAGTCGCTCATTTGTTTACATTTACGGGCGATAATGCTGATGGGTTCGGTCTCAGAGACCCCCTTGGGACTGTCACCTGATGTGCTGGAATTACCTCTGAGCCCATTTTCCCTGCCAGCTTGGGACTCCAGAACCCTGCCTTGTTGAGCTAGATACACTAGCCTGCTGCAACACAGATCCAGGTCTGGTCCATGACCCCAAAGCTGCAGACTTTAACCAAAAACTGCTCAGCAGGTCACCTATCTCCAGCACCCAGACAGACAGTTCCCAATGGGATCCAAACCCCAAATAAATTGGTTTTACTCTGCATAAAGCTTATACAGGGTAAACTCATAAATTGCCCGCCCTCTATAATATTGATAGAGAGATATGCACAGCTGTTTGCTCCCCCAGGTATTAATCACTTACTCTGGGTTTACTAATAAACAAAAGTGATTTTATTATGAATAAAAAGTAGGATTTAAGTGGTTTCAAGTAATAACACACAGAACAAAGTAAGTCACCAAGCAAAATAAAACAAAACACGCAAGTCTAAGCCTAATACATTAAGAAACTGTTTACAGGTAAATCTCACCCTCAGAGATGTTCCAATAAGCTTCTTTCACAGACTAGACTCCTTCCTAGTCTGGACCCAATCCTTTCCCCTGGTACAGTCCTTGTTAATTCCCAGCAGGCATCTCATGACTGGGTCCCCTTTATTCTCTTCCACCCCCTGTTATAGCTTTGACACAAGGCGGGAATCTTTTGTCTCTCTGGATCCCCACCCCTCCTTCTAAATGGAAAAACACCAAGTTTAATATGGATTCCACCATTCTTCCTGGGCTGGCTTACATGAACACAGGAAGGCTTGCAAGTAAACAGAGCCATTTACAACCAATTGTCCTAGTCAATGGGAGCCATCAAGATTCTAAATCATCATCAATAGTCCACACTTTGCATAATTACAATAGGACCTCAGAGTTATACTTCATATTTCTAGCTTCAGATACAAGAATGATACATACATATAAATAGGATGAACACACTCAGGAGATTATAAGCTTGTAATGATACCTTACAGGAGGCCTTTTGCATAAAGCATATTCCAGTTACATTATATTCACACTCATAAGCATATTTCCATAAAACATTATGGAGTGCAGCGTCACAAATGCTGCGCACTTCTTATTTACAAAGTCACCAGAAAGTGAGAAGAGGCATTCGCATGGGACTTTTGTAGCTGGCATTGCAAGGAATTTACATGCCAGATATGCTAAACATTCGCATGCCACTTCATACTTCAGCCACCATTCCAGAGTACATGCTTCCATGCTGATAATGCTTGTTGAAAAAATAATGTATTAATTAAATAATGCAGGTTTAAAATGACATGTTAATAAAACACTAGTGTCCTGTTTACACTAACCCTTCCACAGTTAATACTATTCATGGAGTTGACCAAACAGTAACAGTGGTAGCAATTTTTGGTTAAAAAAAAGCCTAGCATAAAGGAGGCCTAAGAGTGGCTGCTTGAGACATAGCAGAGGGAGAATACCTTTGGGAAATTAGGGCTTGATACTGCATTCACTCTCCTATCACATACCTAACACTATATACAAGAAAAACCAACTCGACTCAATGCAGTCAGCCAGCAAATTGGACTGAAAATCAACCGCAATAAGACAGATATCATGACCTTTAATATTGTCTCACCATCACCAGTATGGATTGAGGGTTATGTTCTCACCAATGTAGAAACATTCACATACTTGGGCAGCACCATCAGCCAGGATGGTGGAACAAACCAGGACCTCCGGAACAAAATCAATAAAGCCAGGAAGACCTTCAGGAGCTTAAATACAATCTGGAAATCATCAAAATACAACACCAAAACCAAACTCAAGATTTATCAGAGCTGCGTACTTTCCACAGTACTATATAATGCAGAATGCTGGGGAATGAGAACGTATGACATGTCTAAACTGTCTTCATTCCATACAACCTGCCTCAGAAAAATCCTCCATATCTTTTGGCCCAGAACAATCTCAAACCAAGATCCATTGACACAGTGCAGCCAAGAGGATCTGAGCACCATCATTGCCAGGAGGCATTGGAGATAGATCGGTCACATGCTTTGGATGGAAACTAATTCCATCACCGGAGTAGCAATAAGATGGACACCTGAAGGCAAGCGAAAACGAGACCACCCAAAAACAACACGGGGAAGAGCTGTGGAAGCTGAGCTGAAAAACCTGGGGCACAGCTGGGGAATCATAGAAAGACTTGCCAGAAACAGACAGGAGTGGAGGAGCTTTGTCACTGCCCTAAACGCCAGAGGCGTAATAGGAACATGATGATGATGATGACTCTGCATTCATAGGACTAATCCCTCAAGTCGGGGAATTTTTCATATGTTGAATGATCTGTTTTCCTGTCGTTAATACAGCGTACAATAACCTACAAGTGTTCATCTATGACGTTCCTCTCTGGTGTTATCCAGACCGGTGATCTGCTAGGTCAATACAATTCTTGACTCTGGGAGCCAGCCTTACCCTGCTCTGCTGTGAGAACCCCCACTCCTGGGCTGTTCACGCACAACCTCTGGCATGTAAGCTGCTCCCAGCTACTTGCAAGCGAATGACACTAGCTAATATCTCCGGTCCCAGACACAACCCTAGGAACCTTCATCTTGCAGTGTCCAGTTATGCCCGCTGGATGCTATAAGCTTATATGAGTTCGTCAATTTAACAAAGAAATTGATATGTACCAGGCTTGTTCTCCCAAGGAGAGTCTTTGCCACACTTCAAACCAAACGCACTGCTTCAGGTAGAATAAACAAACAAATTTATTAACTATAAAGATAGATCTTAAGTGATTATAAGTCAAAGCATAAGAAGTCAGAGTGGTTACCAAAAGAAAAGAAAATATAAGCACGCAGTCTAAACTCTCAACCCTATTAGACTGGGCAGCAACTAAATTAAGCATTTTTTCTCACCCCACTGGATATTGCAGTCTTTAATATAAAGGTTTGTTCCTTAAACCTGGGCCATCTGTTGGAGTCTTGTCTTCTTCTCAGTGTCCTGGTTGCTTGCATTAGAGGTGGGGGCAGGAGAAGGGTATGTGCCCACTCTGCCTGTTTTATACTCTGAGTCCATATGCTTGTAGAACACAAATCCAGGCATGTCTGTGTGGCGTTGCTGAGTCTCTTCAAGCAAGGATGAGCAATTCCCCTGGTGGGGCCTCCATGCAAGTGAATCATTGCATTATAGCTCCCTTGCTGGACAATAGCGGTTGATGGGCTATTTGACACCCCGCCCAGGCATTGGTTACTTTCCTTGCTGTTGCCTCTGGGGAGCTAATATCTGGCTGATTCCCCAACTGACAGCATGCTTTAGTGACCACCATACAACACAATTTTCATAACTTCATATGCATTAATGATACACATATATGGATTGAGAAATGACTTTCCGCAGATCATAACCTTTCCTCTAATACCTTACAAGGCATGCTTTATATGTGAGATCACAATTATATGAAAATGAAGACTATATGGGTTACAATACGTTCCCCCAAGGTACAGAATGTCACAACATCTTGAGGAGGAGACCTTGCTGACTGCTAAAAGCGTGTTTGCTGGTGACCCACTCTACCAGTTTACACAGTGAGATAATGGCTAAGTTGTCATCTATACCTATAAAAAGGACAGGAAACACGCTACATTTTTAACTCATGAGAGACCTCCTTCCATTTTCACTCAAACCAGTGTAATTTCACTGACTTCAGAGAAGCTACTTCTAATTTACATCAGTGGAAATGAAAGCAGAATCAGACTCATGGAAACCGACTGATATGATGGCATTTAACATCCACAGCTGCCTCTGTAGAATAGGCAAATAAATAATATTTCTACACAGTTCCCTGGACCACCCTTCCTACCATGCAAGCCTGAGGCTGAGCCCTCCTCCAGCTACCAGACTTGCGACAGTGGCAGCCAAAGGGAGCAAGCACTAAATATGAGGGTAGCTGGACACAATTAGAAATGACTATGATATCCTGGACGTCTCCAATTCTGCAACTTCCTTCCCCAAGAGAACCACTCGGAAATAGTCACGCTCACTACAATGCATTTAGATATATGAGTAACCGACAGCAGACATATTATTTCCCCAGTGATTGCATTTTCATTAAATGAATGTCTTGTGTTTCCATCTATGCATTTGGCTAGTGTGGGCTGGTACAGCCTGAAAAATGAGCTTCAGGGTTCATACAAACCGAGGTGACTAGTTCTGAACATTGAATGTAGGTTCTTTCAGCAAGTCTGCCTATTTGGCACAGTCAAAAAAGGTATTTCTACCTCTGCCTCCCCATCCCTTTTCCACGTGGTCCAGGAGCTGCTACACAATAGAAGGACTAGCAAAGAAATTGAATTAGGTTATGTGTAGGGCCCTACTGAATTCACGGCTATGAAAAATGCATCACAGAGTGTGAAATCTGGTCTTTCCCCATGAAATCTGTATAGTATAGGGGAAAAGCACACAAAAGACCAGATTTCATGGGGGAGACCAGCGTTTCTCAAATTGGGGGTCCTGACCCAAAAGGGAGTTGCGGGGGGTGGGTGGGTGGGTGACAAAGTTATTTTAAGGGGTTCGCAATATTGCTACTCTTACTTCTGCGCTGCCTTCAGAGCTGGGCAGTCAGAGAGCAACAGCTGTTAGCCAGGTGCCCAGTTCTGAAGGCAGCGTCCCGCCAGCAGCAGTGCAGAAGTAAGGATGGCATGGTATGGTATTGCCACCCCTACTTCTGCGCTTCTGCCTTCAGAGCTGGGTGGCCAGGGAGCGGCGGCTGCTGACTGAGGGCCCAGCTCTGCAGGTAGCAGCGCAGAAGTAAGGGTGGCAATACCATACCATGCCATCCTTACTTCTGCACTGCTGCTGGTGGCAGCTCTGCTAGCAGCCGCCGCTTTCCAGCTGCCCAGCTCTGAAGGCAGAGCTGCTGTCAGCAGCAGTGCAGAAGTAAGGGTAGCAGTACGGCAACCCTCCCTACAATAAGCTTGTGGGCCCCCCCACACACACATCTCCTTTTTGGAGCAGGATTCCTACAATTACAACAATGTGCAATTTCAGATTTAAATAGGATTTAAAATCCTATGACTGTGAAATTGACCAATATAGACTGTGAATTTGGTAGGGCCCTAGCTATGTGTCGAGAGGTAACTGCTCTTGGCCTTTGCTCATTTTGAGGCCCATCCAGCCTTGAGTTAGGGTACTCTGGAGAAGGGGTATCTGCATCAACATGCTTTCTTTGTTAGACCAGAAACTAATCAGAGTTGGAAGATCAGTCCCTCTCTCTTTGAAAGGTCTAAAGTCATCTAGTGCTCATGAAAGATGTAAAACATAGTGCTTGTAAAATGTGCAAAACTGATACACTTACAGACATGGACGCTGAGGTCGTCAATTCTATTCTCATCACAGGCCATCAGTCTTTGATGGTAATACTACTGACCAAAAGGTGAAAGACGCATCCATTATCATTGCTTCAAGCCCATGTTGGAGATGTGGATGTATCACTACAATGCTTTTATAACTATTTCTGTACATTTGATAATCTTTCTTTTAAAACAAAGCTTCCTAGTATCCCATCAGCCTATTTGTCAGATGCTGCACACTGAACAGACATCTTCACTGAACTGTTCACAATAATCCCTCAGGAACTTTTTTACTGAGAGGTGATAGCTAATTTAGAGCCCAACAGTGTGTATGAAAAATTTAAATGAATTCTGCCAATGTGCTCTGACCAAAAGACTTCTGTTGATTGTGCTCCATCCTGGGCATGGTGTGAAAACAGAGAATTTGCTTCATTGAGGAAGGGCACCTTAGAAAGCGCCTCTCTCTCTCTTTTCCCTGGGGATCTGTCATGAATAAAACCAAGGTGATGGATTAAATGTCACCAACAACCTTTACTCTTTTCTTTGTAATTAATGGCTCTTTGAGTGACTTTGAGATACAAGGAGTTAGCAAATGGCTTATAATAAAGACTATTATATCCTGTTTCATAATTTCAGTTTCACACTGAAAAATATCCTTCTGTAACCCAAACAAACAGAAAATAAGGTTCATTAATACACAGTACATTGCCACAAATGGTACAGAGATTGAATTTTGGTATCCCAGGAAGTCAGAATAATTTACTAAAGTTTTCAAACCTCTGTGCCCAATATTAGTTTCCTAAATTCAGATTTGACATCTAAATAAGTGGCTTGATTTTCAAAGGTGCTGAGCGTAAGCAGCTACAACCAACTTTACTGGGATTTATGCATGCTCAGCACTTCTGAAAATCAGACCAATTTTCTTTAGGTATCTAACTGTAGGATTTAGGACCCTAATGTTAACCGCCCAGGTCTGAAAACACTGCCAATAACATAGTGTTGAAAGAGTTAGAGAAATACTGGGCCAAATTTTCAGAAGAAGCCATTAATTCTGATTCCCAACTTTAGGCACTTATTAGGGAGCTGATTTTCACACATGTTGAGCGCCCTCAGTTCCCGTCAGCTTAAACTGGAATCGTGGATACACAACAATTCTGAAAGTCAGAGCCCTACTAGGGGTCTAAAATTGGACAGCCATAACTGGAGCACTCAATATTAGAGGGCCCCACTTTTGAAAACTGGGGCCACTGTGATTTCTGTTTAGGATGACAGTAATAGCAATGATCATTTAAAATTTCATATATGTTGAGAGAAACTACAGGTATTTTTTCAAGTAATTCCACTGCGTTAGAACAGCTGCTGGTGCTCCTGGTCCTGAATTAAACAGATTCACTTCCCAAAGGATTGCTGGAGACCCAGCCTGCAGTGTATTATTTGGCTTTCTGTGGAGAGGATAATGGCAGAATAATTTAAAGCAATCTTCATTATCCATTCTATAGTACAGTGTTCAGAAGCAGATTATGGGTTTGTGGGGCCCTGGGCCAGAGCAAGTAGGGGCCCCTCCCCACCCCTTCAGCCTGCAGTCCCTCCCCCGCTTCCCCAGCATTCCTTCCGGGGAGTGGGGTCGGGGCACGGGGGCTTCCCGGGAGGAGCGTCAGGTGGCTGGAGCAGAGCAAACCCCCACGCCCTGACCCTGCTCTCCAGCAGAAATGCCGGACGGAGTGGGTTGAGGCATGCCCATTTTTCCAGGGGCCCTCCAATTGGTTGGGGCCCCTGGGCATGGGCCCCATTTGCCCAGTGGCTAATCCGCCACTGATGGTGTTAGGTTCCAATTCTGCAATTGATTCCATGCAGGCACAGGAATTTGCCCCTGTTGAATCAGTTGCTGGACTGGGGATTTTAGTGGTGTTTGTACAGGGATAAAAACAATCCACTCACCTGGCCACAAGTAGGAAGCTATAGAGAGCAGAGACAAACACTGGTTAATACTTTTTAAAAACAATGCATACTGGAGTACATATAATATTTATACTTCTCTACAACAGGGCTTAATACACCGTATAATAATTTATTTACAGAAAACAATTTCTGTTAATTATTTAGGGCAATGATATCAAGGACTGAATATATTATTTCATGAAGATCCAGAGCTCAAATGTGTCCCTTTCTCCCTACCCCCCCGCCATCAGAATTTCTAATTTCAACATATTCAGAAACATCTCAATAGCCAGGTGAAAAGCAGGATGAATTTTTCATTAATTGTTACAAAATATTCAGCGTGCTTTTACTGTCAAAAAATGAAAATTCTGAAAATTCCAACCAGCAACTAAGCAACATTTTAACTATTTCCCTAAGCTCAGACAGAACGAGTTGAGCTCCTATCCTGTTCTCCCTGGGACCCCCAGAGCCTGGAACAGAAGTAGGCAATGAAGCAATCAGAGCTTCTGTCATAACTATAAAGGGAAGGGTAACAGCCCTTCTGTGTACAATACTATAAAATCCCTCCTGGCCAGAGACTCCAAAATCCTTTTACCTGTAAAGGGTTAAGAAGCTCAGGTAACCTGGCTGACATCTGACCCAAAGGACCAAATCTTTCTGAACAAGTCTCTCATATTTCAAACTTGTAAGTAAACAGCCAGGCAAGGCGTGTTAGTTTTATCTTTGTTTTCTCAACTTGTAAATGTACCTTTTACTAGGGTGTTTACCTCTGTTTGCTGTAACTTTGAACCTAAGGCTAGAGGGGGGTCCTCTGGGCTCTTTAAGTTTGATTACCCTGTAAAGTTATTTTCCATCCTAATTTTACAGAGATGATTTTTACCTTTTTCTTTAATTAAAAGCCTTCTTTTTAAGAACCTGATTGATTTTTCCTTGTTTTTAGATCCAAGGGGGTTGGATCTTGATCCACCAGGAGTTGGTGGGAGAACGGAGGGGGAATGGTTAATTTCTCCTTGTTTTAAGATCCAAGGGGTTTGGATCTGTACTCACCAGGGAATTGGTGAAGAGTCTCTCAAGGCTACCCAGGGAAGGGAATTAGCACATTGGGAGAGTTGGCAGCGGACCAGATCTAAGCTGGTAGTTAAGCTTAGAAGTTTTCATGCAGGCCCCCACATCTGTACCCTAAAGTTCAGAGTGGGGAAGGAGCCTTGACAGCTACCCTCTCCTCCTCACAACTTCCCTCCTCTATGATGCAGCAGGGAAAAGATAACACCTGCTCAGCATGCTCCCATCTCACAGCAGAGCTGTACCTGGGACTGCTGGGGAAGCATAATCAAATACAAATCTTAACACAAGCACCCTCAAGGACTAAAGTTGGCCCCCAGGTCTTAGGTTAGACACCTTCTGTCACCCTTACACAGAGTAGTCCCTTTGACAACCTTACCCTACGAGTAGCCCCATTGATGCCAATTTTTGTGAATGAGCATGGTCTTCATTTAAACATTACAAAAAATGCTGACACCCCTTTTTAAAAACTAACCCCCACCCACAAAAAAAAAAACAACCCAGTTAAAGTGAACAGAGTTGTCCAAGCTTATACCAAAGGCTGAATTTCACCCATGGTGATCTAGCTTCAGCTCTGTGTATCTTCATCTCTCTGCTATGTTGTTGTTCTTGCTGGTGCTCTTTCTCTCTCTCTCTCTCTCTCTGAATTCATGATAACTTCAGAACTGCATCAGTGCTTATTCAATTCTTTAGGATTGGCAGGACCCAGAAAAGTTAAATTTACAGTTATTTTGATTTGACACACTGGGGGGTCGTGGCGGAGAGGGGTTTCCTTACAGCTAGGGCTGATGGTCCAACTATCTGATTGGTAGTAGTAGTTTACCTGCTACTAAACAGTTGCCATATTCTTTCTAGAACCTTCTATATTCTATGAGATCAAAGACACTCCTTCTATTGAAGTTTGATCAGTGAACAGACCTACTCCTTGAGCAACCCCAATAACTTCTAGGAGCTTTTCCTCTAGGGAACTACAGTTCAGAATCCATGAGCATACGAAAGATCATAACCTATGAGCATAGGAGGCAGGTTATATACTTTTGTGGTGCCCGGGCTCCAGGAATATTCAGGGTTGGGGGCCCTGCTCCACCAATATTTGGAGCTGGGTCTCTCCCCTGGCCCTGCCTGGATCGGGCCCCGGTCCCCGCCTGCCCCACCGCATTCCTGCCTGAAAGAAAGCAGAGCGCGCCTCTCCCGTGCCTCCTTGTGCTGCCGGTGTAGCACATTCCTACGCTCAACTGCTGTCTGCTGCCCCAGGGTCCTAGTGCCCCCCATCCCTTAATGGCAGGGCAGGCTGCCCTTACCCTGCCCTTCCACCCTAGCCTTGAGCCTCTCCAACGCCCCAAACCCCTCATCCCCAGCCCCAGCCAGAGCCCTCATCCCCCCGCACCCTAATCCTCTGCCCCAGCCCGGAGCCCCCTCCTGCATCATGAACCCCTCATCCTCAGCTCCACAGCCCTCACCCCTGCACCCTCTCCTATCCCCAAATTCCCTCCCAGAGCGTGCACCCCCTTCCCACACACCCCTCCTGCCCCCCAAACTCCCTCCCAGAGCCTGCACCCCTCACCAACCCATGCCCCAACCCCCAGCCCAGAGTCTGCACCCAAACTCCCTCCCAGAGCCTCAGGCAGGTAGGGGGTGGAGTTGGGGGGGGGCAGGTTCTGGGCACCACCAAAATTTCTACAAACCTGCCACCCATGCCTATGAGGAAAGTTTAAAGAGATTAATATTTAGTCTAAAGAAATGATCTGGAGACTTTAGAGGAATGATAATGCTAGGAAAATATTTATTAGGTAATAGTGTAAGGGAGAGAGAGAGAGACGATTATCTTATAGTGGTGTACCAGCACTATTATAGCTAAGGTTGCATCACAACATCTGATTAAAAATTGACCTTTCTAAGCCTCTACAATGAACATGCTTAGTTGGATTTCTTTGTAGTTTGGTGAGTCTCAGAAGGGTGCCCATTAGGATTGGTGACCCAATTTTGGAGTCATTTGAGCCAGAGATTCTGGAGATGAGCCCCCACTCCAAACAACCATTTAAAAAAATTTCTTGGTGGCACCCCTCCCCATCCCCCCCACAACCTAGAGATCAAGCTACTACTGTGATGTAGGTCAAAACAGTTTCAACTCTGTTGAGTTCTACCCAAGGTGGTATCCATTAAATCTTTGGGGGCCCCAAACTGAGAATGATATTGAAGAAAATGTACATGCTTACCTTGCGCATATGCCAATATAGAAAAAAGGCTAGGGGGTTTCCATTCCCGTCATTTTATATGCTTTAAAGGTTCACTCTTGTAAGTGCTCTAAAATCTGAATGGTGAATTGGATTGCTTTGAAATTTGGTGTGCCTCATGGGGGCAGGGGTTAGCAATAGTAATCCAAATTTGAGTTCATGATGGAGGAGTTCCTGAATTACAGCTCCCCCTTCCCCAAATGTTTTCCTTTTGCTGTGTTGTACTGGGAAGTACTGGATGAATCACAGACCCTGTGATGGCTGTGAACTCACATTTCAATTAACATAATTAAGGATAAATTAATAACAACCCCACACCTAAGACTTAAAGGAGTTTTGGACTGAATGGTTGGAGAGAGCTACACTTTGTGAGTCATGGATGGCCATTTTAATTTGGAAGGAATGTAATAAAAGTGTATGGAGGAAAAAAATTAGATATGTGAATGTTTCCTGGAAGGGGAGTGGCATTGGGCAGGAAAAGCAGTGGAGGTGTTGGTGGAGAGGGATTTGAGAGCTGCAGCAAAGGAAAGGAGGTTATGGAGAGAGGAATAAATGAGGGTGGATGGATGGTAGGGAAGATGAGAGGTTGGAAGTTCAGGTAAGGGAGAACCTCCTGAATCTTATAAAGTCAAGTACCAGTGAGTATGAGTTATGGGCATATTGAGGAGTTGCTTGAAGATAGTAGAGGGACAAGTATGGGCAACCTTTTTGTCCTTTAATAGTATTAGATGGAATTCTGTGGGTAAGAGTGAATGGATTTAAAAGGAAGTGAAGCGCTTGTACATTTTCAGCAACTGTGGGATTGGCAGAGTAAAAGTATGTGTGTTATCAAGGCAGATCGGGGCACGGCTGAAAGAGGGCAGTGTTAAGGCTGCATGGACAACCTTAATTGTTCATTGTCTGGTTTTCAGAAGTTTGAGTTTTACTCAACTCAGTGTTCTGCAAGAGGACAACATACCACAAAGCAATCTTAACTCTGTGTTAATGTTTCCCCCCCCCCCATTGACTTTATATAGGATATTAACAGCCTATCCACTAGTAATAGGTTTACCCTGAAAATGATCAATGCAAGTTGAGTATCAGTAAAAGTTTTTTAATGGTAAGGACCAAGGTTACCACCCACATCTGTAGGATATTTCTTTCTATACATTTAAACAACATGCATATAAAGGCTCTTGTTTATCCTAATACTCAATTCAGCTTACAGTGACATAATGCTGACTACCCAGTAGCATTAACTTCTCATATACAGGAAACAAATTAACTTACTTAACAAAACCAAAAACAAACATTACATTACATGCCCTAAACTTCCCCCACCCCCCGACCCTATCAAATAAAGGATAATTTATGAAAACTATGGGACAAAAGCTTATTTTGAAGGCACACTATCCCCACCCTGTTTTATTCATGATACAAAATCATATATTTTATCACCTCATATGATCCTTTGATTGGAAACAAATATTTATAGTTCAACTAATGCTTCTTAACAGCTCCTCCTTGGTTAAGAGTGGTGGAACATTAGATGCCAAATAAATGATATCCATTAAAGTACACCACAAGTGCTCATCATTTAGAAAGGACAGCCGAACAATGTGCATAATGAGGTAATTTTAGCAAATTTATTTAGAGGCATGCAAGCCTGGATTAATGAGATTGCAGGAAGATTCTTCTCTTTCCTCCTCACTTCTCAGGTTAGTTAGGCAGCACAGATGGCACTTACACCAAACGGTTCCACTTTTAGTGTTCTAAGTGTTAGATGTAGCCTAATTGATAGATTGGTATATTGAGTATCGATTAATCTCTTAGACTGCAGTGATCAATAAGAGTTGAGTCTTCTAAGCGACTACAGCCTCGGAAAGATTATTACCATTATTATTAGAATGAGAGACCCAAGGAGAACATGCGAAACAGTTGCAATTTATCACAAGTCCTTTCATTAACAAATCCATTAAACAGACGAACAATCCCACAAACACTGGAGTAGTGTGCAGCCCTCACTCACAATTCATCCTGGGAAACCCCAGAAGGGAACGTTTTCATTGTGAAATTGCAGCAGGAAGCATCACATTGGAACACATCAAGGCACACTTTCATCAAGATGGAGTCGCCCTCCACACTCTAGAGGAGACAGGAGACTGGATCCTAGGCAGTGACTTTGACCCTTGAAACAAGGCAAAGTTTGAGGCATAAGGACACACAGAAAGACTTTGGATTATTGTTCACCTGAGGAGACAAGGAAAAACAGGATCTTGGACTCTGTGGGGATTCTGGCTAAGCGTTAGCCAACTACTGCTGGGAAAGGAACTTTGGGGAGGAAACAACCTAGAACAAAGAATGTAGCTTAAGTTAGATCTTAGTCATTAGAAATTGTACTTTTACGTTTGTTTGTTTATTTCTACCTTTATTCCTTCTACTTGGCATCACTTAACCTATGTCCTTTTGTTAATAAACTTGTTTTATTTTTACTATAAACCAAATTCAGTGCTGTGCTTGAAGGGAAGGGTGTGTTTAACCCAGGTACGTTAAGTTGTAATGTACTGATTCTTTAAAGGAACAACAAACTTAATATCTTCTGTGAATGTACAGTGATAGGGATGTGCATTGCACAGAGACATCTCTGAGGAGCTCAGGGGCTGGAGTTCACGGGTTGTTACCTGCTACCCCAGGTTAAGGCTGGTAGATCTTGAGGAGTTTGCTGGTGCGGAAGACAGACTGGTGTAGCATGGAGCTGACACAGTTTAATAGCCAGCAAACCTCACTCTTGCTGAGGCAGAGAGGTAACACGGTGGCTCACAGCTCTGCATGTCCCCAGCAGCCTGTTAAGGTCCTTAAGAAAGGATGTGCAAAGACTGAGAAACCCTTTACTGGAATCCCGTGATGGAGGCTAAAAGAACCTTGATAGAGCTCAGGGACAGTCCAGTGATTTCAAGGTTAGTAGGTAGTCGAATATGGACTCTGGGGGAGAATTGGCAGGAGATATGGAGCATTGGGTGCACCAGATCTTGAAGTGTTTCCTCTTCTGCAGATAAGTCCTTCATGTGGTAGGTCTACTGTTATTTAATAGAACTGAATAGACTTGGGAAAGCTTTCTTTGTCTAGGCCTGAGAACCATTGAGGAGTCAGGCCTTTGGGTGCAAGGATAATGGGTTGGGGTAGGTTATGGATCCTGATTCCTGGGTCCGTCATTAGGGGAAGGTGCAAAGGTGTGTGCATCTCCAGATGGGTTGGGGTTAGGAACCACACCTGTCTTGGCCATGCCAGGTCTATGAAAATTATAACTGCTTTTTCTTCTTTCAGTTTGAGCAGGGCTTTGTGGATAAGTGGAGTTGGAGGGAAGGTGTATAAACAACCCTGGGGCCACGTGGCAAGGAGTGTGTCTTCCAGGAAGTTGAGCCCATGTCCTCTCCTCAAGAAGAAGAAGTGGCATTTCAAGTTGGAAGGCATGGCAAAGGGGTCTACCAGAGGATGACCCTGGGTAAGGTAGAGCTCTAGGAAAGACCACATCAGTCAGCTCCCAAACACGGACTCAATAGACAGTTCTGCTCAGTGAATCTGCAATGGTGTTTTGTGATCTTTGCAGATAAATATGCACCAGTTTCATAGCCTCACTGATTCTTCACATAAGGATCCAGATTTTGCTCCTCAGTACTTTACATAGTCTGTGGTTGCTCAGTTGTCCAACATCATGCAGACCAATGGGAACCCAGATGAGAGATAGGATGAGAAGCAGGTATAACGGACAGCTCAAAGTTCAAGGATGTTGAAGTGTAGTGACAACTCTCAAAGAGTCCCTCTGCCTTCAATGGTTTGAGCTTGTAAGTGAGTGCCCCAGTCTAAAGGGGAGGAATCTGTGGTGATGTGTGTGAGAGATAGATTTGAGAAGGGGATTCCCATGCAGACTTTTTGAGGGTCCTCCACTAACTGAATGAGTTGAGTACTGTCTGAGGGACCAACACCTCGCACATGCTGGGAATATAGACTGCCTTGAGACAGGCTTGAAGACACAGACAGTAATTGCATGTAGGTTATGAACATTTGAGTTGCCAACATTCTCAGAGCAAATAAACCCTCGCTGTGTTTTGTGGGTTCTGCTGTAAGGTGGAGATCAGGGCGGATATCATGATGAACCTGTCTACAGGTAGGTATGCTTTGGCTGCCACAGAGTCTAGGGTGGCCCTAGTAAAGTCTGTGTGTTGCACAGGCATCAAGGTCAATTTCTCTATGCTGAAGTGAAGGCCTAGGGAAAGGAATAGAGCTAGGGTCTTCTTGGTGGCAGACTGGAGTTTCAGGAAAAATCGGCCACTTAGGAGCCAGTTGTCCACATAGGGAAAATCGACTATTCCCAAACAGGTGGGCTGCAATGAAGGAGGAGAGCTTCCTAAAGATCTTCTGGACAGTAAATAGGGTGAAGGGCAGGATACAGTACAAGTAATAATCAGTTCCCATGACAAACCTGAAGAAGTGCTGGTGCGCTGGGTGTAGGGCTACATGAAAGGAGGAATCCTAAAGGTTGAGGGTGACAAACTAGTACCTGGGCTGTAATGATGGAATGATTGTTGCTAGGGTGACCATCCTGATGTGCTGTGTATGAATAAAAGTATTTAGAGATTGGAAGTCTAGAATCAATTTCTATCCTCCTGTTTTCTTCCAGACCAGAAAGTACCTGGAGCAGAAACCCTTTCTAATACATTCTGGAGGAAAGAGTTTGATTGCCCCCACCTGCATGAGGGACTCTACCTCCTGCTTTAGGAGCCCTGCGTGAGAAGTATCTCGGAATAGGGACAGGAGGGGAAGGGGGAACGGCGCTCAATTGGATGGAGTAGCCCACTGAGATTGCTTCCAGTACCCATTTGTCTGAGGTGATACATCTTAAGAAGTGAAGAAATGGGCAAGTTGGTCTCTAAAAGGTGGGTGAATGGATGGATGTTGCAGCTGAAGATCTAATGAGAGTGTCTGTGGGCCTCTATCAAGGTGTCAAAATCCTCATTTGGATGAGGTAGCCATCTGAGAGGCGACAGTGGAGGATGGGCCTTGTGTGGTCTAAACGTCTATCTGGGCACCTCAATGGTTCTTCTGGGTGCCTGATAGTACAAGATGGGTGCTGGAAGGACTGCAAAAGTGTGTGTGGGGGAAGCAACCAGACATCTCAAAAACCTACTGAAACATGAGGCTTTTTTTTACTATATTCAAACCATTTATGAAGATAGCTATACTGGAATAGTAATTAAAAAGAAAGTGAAGGAATGACAGGCAATCACAATGCAATCAATCCAAACAACTTTACTGGATCTGTTTTCTTTTTAATTATTACTGTATAACTTAACACTAAAATACCTGAATGCTGGTCACTGAACTTCACACCTCCTTGGAAACATAACCTACATGAGAAAACATTCCAAAATATACCTGTATGAGATTAGGATATCAAAATAGGCTATATTGCTTTGCAATGTCATTTATTTTGCTTATTACTACTACTACTAGTAGTGGTATTAAAAGCAACTTAAATTAACATGAAAGTCTGAGTTCCATTGTTTCATCACTGTAGAATTCAGTCTTTTCAGTTGGTGGAGTAATTCTCCATAACTTCAACAGTCAATAACTTGTATTTGTAGAACTAATGGGAACTATATACAATTAACAAATGGTTAAAATTGTGTCTTCTTTAGCGTCCTACATAAGGAAATACTAATTAATCCTTCTTGCCATGAAAGTCTTTCCTGGCTACATTAAATTCACAAAATTACCTGCCAACATCTAGATGATCCAAAATTGCCATGATGTCCTTTGTCGAGAAAAATTACAGAGTTCATTCTTTCTTGCGACATTGTAAATCAGAGGTAAATTTTGATTCTTTGCATTGTGGAAAAGCTTCGTTCTGCAATTACTTTGGACATAGAAACTGTCAAACAGAGGTGAATGAGTTAGTCCACTTCAGAAAAGAGTTAGCATGCCCTCTCATTAGCTCCAAGTATTTCCACAATGGTAGATAATTTCAGCACTTTGTTTATGCTGGTTGTCATTTGTTGGCATTGGTGGTTTGTTTTCAGCAAATCCTTCAGCATCATCAAATGAACATGTAGGCAGTCAAAAATCAAAGTAATCAGCATATAAAATACAGATTTCATTCAGAACTTCAAAAGTATCGCCATTGGGCAGCTGAAATTACAAGATTCTCAATTTGGTGAAGTACTTTCAGAGTTTTCTGATTAAACTTCCAATCCAGCTCACATGTTACAATGTCAAGCAGTTGAATGAATTGTTTATGATTTTTTCTTCAGGAGTACTAAATACATATGGTGCACTTCCGTCATCCATGATGTCAAGTGTCGGGGGTAGCCGTGTTAGTCTGTATCCACAAAAACAACAAGGAGTCTGGTGGCACCTTAAAGACTAACAGATTTATTTGGGCATAAGCTTTTGTGGGTAAAAAAACCTCACTTCTTCAGATGCATGGAGTGAAAATTACAGATGCAGGCATTATATAATGACACATGAAGAAAAGGGAGCTTCCAAAGCTCCTGTATAAAGTTCAGGAAAGTGTGCTTCTGAATGTAAACTATTTAAGTGTTCACAAAGGGTGGCAATGCAAGACAGGGCACTCAGCAGTTATGCTCTTTGACAGCAGTACTCCAACTACTTCCTCACAATCGGAAAATACACTAAAGCAAGTTTTCAGTCCAAATCATATATCAGATTTTTCCATGAGCTAAATCAGTCCTGTTTTTTCCCCCCATTTCTTTTCTTTGGTTTCTCCACCTTCAATGACAACGGTGTCCAGTGTGTCGAGGTTTGCTTGATAAATAACCAGCACTGATTTGATAGCTGGTCTTCTTGCTGTCCACTTTATTTGAGACAAGGATTTTATTGCCTTAGGGCTATCTAATGGGAATGCTGCTTACATGATTTTAAATATGGCTAGCCTTTTTGCAAAGGCATGGATTATGTTGTGGACTTAATGAACTGCTCGTTCTGTGCTTCTAACCATTAGACAACTCTTTGTTGCATCTTGCAAAATAAGGTTGAGGCTATAATTTAAACAATGAATTGACAAAGCTTTTTGGTTTTATTTCTTCAGTGGTTGTCACCACATTAGAAGTCTTTCCTTGAAGTACACTTTTACCATTGTAAATCTGTTTGTGGATGTTTTTGGGGTCTCATCCCATTCACAGTAATACATCTCTAATTATATTCAATAGAGATATTACAACCATCATTGGGCAACCATACAGCCCAACAAACTCTTGTGCAACCTCAATTATTATTAGCCAACCATACAGCAACCACAAGTTGTTCATGACCACTCACATCCTTGGTTTCGACAATAACAAAAGAAAATATGGACAAAGTCAAGCAGTCAGAAATAAGTTTCAAAAATGCCTGACAGTACATTTCTGTAATCTGTACATTGGTAATGCTGTGCAGTGTCTATTAGCATTTCTTTTTCAACGATTGCTTAATTTCTTTGTCAAGTCGGTTGTTTGTTGAAACAATGTCAAAGAGCTTCTGAAAATTGCTTTCATCATCTGAATGCCCCCTTATCAGCAGCCCTTACCTCATAAGATACTGGATGCACTTGAGTTGCTCCAAAAAACAACTGTGATTTGTATTTTGCTTGACTTCTTTATTGCATGGTAGCTGAACATCTTCATTCACTTGGCTGGTGTAAGTGTGCACTTTAGAAACACAGTCCCTGTGGTAATTCAATTTCTCATGTACATCTAGTTTTCCAGGACAGTCCTTCCAATTATTCATGCCAATCAAAACAAATGTAAATGAGGAGATATACAAAAGCTAAGTTTCTGAACTGTGGCAAATCAGTACGCTGGACAGAAGGCTTTCTTTCTTGGTTTACAGAGCACAAGCCACAATCTATATTTATACCAGTCAAAATTGAAAAAGCTCCCTTTTGCTTTGACACCAGATCCATATTCGTGAATGTTTTCTTTTGAAATAGGTAATCTGTGTGTTGCAACATGCTAGATCACAATTCAGAGCTAGCCCAGGAATACCCAGTAATTTTTTGACTAGTGTAGTTGAAGGCAACTGTTCCCTAGAGTTCATCTGAATTTCAGCACAATTATTCCTTCAGTAAGTACTGTCAGGAAAGGCAAGGATGGTGGCTGCTGGATTTCAGAGCAACTGTCACTGGAGGGCCTCTCTTTGGGTCTGCCTCCCTCTTCATTTTGTTCTATACTTGAATGCTCATTGTCAGCCTCAGATGCGGCAAGTGACTTGAAAAAGGTTCTGAGACCCATGCCTGTTATATAGTGTTTATATGACACACACTTTTAAAAATTGTGCTGTTACTATTGAAACTATTTTACAACCTACACACAATTATGTGCAACAGATCACGTAAGGACAACCCAATGGACAAATGGTCAAAAAAAAATGCAATGAGACAAGCTAAATATGAAATACAGCTTTAAGCCAGCCCTCAAAGAGACCTAAAAAAGCAGGGGAGTGAGAAACTCTGGAGAGAAGCGATGGGCGTGGCCCAGATGGAGGTGGTGATGGTGGTGAGGTCACTTCTGCTTTGCTTATTAGGTGTGGAGTTGCTTTCTGCTTCAACAGAAAAAACAGAGACAAAGCTTTCCCATCCAAAGAGGGAAACTTGCAACTGTGCCCTGTATGTGTTTTGTTCAGTAACATCCAATACATATTCATCTATTGCACATTCAATAGTTGCTGGCTAGCTAGGAACTTTCCATTTGATTTTTCCCTGTAGATGATGCAAATAGTTGGACTTTTTTTTTTTTTTTTAAAGAGTGTGATTTTTCAATATTAAAACTAATAGCTCACTTGCCATCTGGCTCACGGAAGACAAAATGAAGACAGAATTCTGAAACAATCTTAGGCTTGCTCACTCATCTGGCAGAGGGTGATAGCTGTTAAGGTTTTTTTAAGTAAAAAAAAAAAAGAGAGAAAATGAGGAAATCCATTCAGATGCAAAAGGAGCTTAGCCAGTTTACTCAGCATTAAATTTAGATTCCAGAGACATGAAGGGAAGCCGAAACTCATGAAGCATTGTGATGGCAACCAGATGTAGCCTTAGGGGAAATATTTTGAACACTCATATAGATAACAGGAAAATGACTTGGAAAAAAATCAATGCTGAATAAGATATGGAGGTTTGTGCTTTGGCCATGGGCCAGATCAGGAAGTTTTTACTCAAACTATCACTTGAAAGTGTATGGGTGTTTTGCTTGAGTAAGGAATGAGTAAAAACCAGCTAAGAACCTTAGGCTTTGACCCATAAATCTTAATACATGGCTGATAGAAGTGATAATGATAGTGGTAAAATGGAATAGCATGTATCTCTTCAAAAGTAAGCACCAAGGGAGACTCTGGAGAATAAGGAGGACTGGTCTAGAAGTCTAGTCCACAAAATTAGGACAATTAGCTAGAGGGAAATGCCCTAAAAAGTATATTTGGTTTCTTAAATTACCCTCTATAAAGTTTCAGAGATACAGTATATAAGGGTCCCTCCTATTAAAGTTTGTCCCCCAAGACCAATTCATTTTATTCCAAAGCTTGCGTCTTGTTACTGTCAAGCATAAATGTCATGATGCAACATTCTGATATGGTAATATGTTAGCCCCCATAGATATTTGGGGGATTTTTAAAATCCGACAGACCTAGGTTGTAGGATGCAGACCAGCCCCATCAAATACAAATAATCAAAATTTGAACGGCTGATAGTACTAGATATAGAGGAGAGCAAGGATTTAAGTAAAGGTTAAACAGATTTAAGTGCAACTATATCTGCACCTATATTAAGTGTTTGCCCTGATCTGGTTAGATTGGTTTAAAGTCAGTTTAGTTAAACTGGTGCAGCTTTTCTAACATAGGCCATGCCTTAATCTACACAGTCCCAGGGTACATCTAAACAGCCAAAAAAAGGACCTGCGGCAGCAAGGCCCTGAGCCCAGGTCAATTGACTCAGGCTCGCAGGGCTAACAATAGCAGTGTAGACATTTGGACTTGGGCTGGAGCCTGGGATCTAAAACCCGGTGAGCAGGGAAGTTGTTGTAGCCTGAATGTCTCCCCTGCCTTTTTTAGCTGTGCAGTGTAAGCAGCACAAGCCCAAGTCAGTCGACCCAGGCTCTGAGACTCGCTTCGGCAGGGTTGTTTTGTTTTGTTTTTTTGCTGTGTAGATACATCCCAAGGGTCTAATCCTGCACTCCTTGTGCAAGTAGTCCCATTAAAGTCAGGGGTGAAAATCTGGCCCCATTGACTTCACTGGGGCCAGGATTTCACCCAATGTAAATAAGGGAACAGGCTCATCACCAAATTATTGTGGGTCAATGATTGGAAATAGTGGGAAAGTTGTAAATATGGAACAGCTGTAATCATACCAAAGATATCTCTGACCATGAACTGTCTTGAAGTTTCTTAGAAGTAAGAGAAAATGTGTTGAACTAGACATCAACTAGACAAAGTATGTTTCATCAAGGCCTTGAGGTCATCTCCGCATGATGATAGAAGGGGCATAGTTGCTGTGACAGACTGACAATATCCTAAACAAACCTTATGGAATGAGGATAAACTTTAAGGTTTATTAGGGTTAATATGTTTGGGGTCCATTGTATTAAAACTATAATTGTGTATGTGTTATTGTGGCATTGTGTGTACCTTCTCTAGTGTATGTGTGTAGGTGTGTGTGGGGGGGGATGTTAATGTACTTCCTCCGTTACCAGCCTTGAAGCCCCCACGTGCCACTAGCACCTGAAGAGATACTCTTATACTAGTTCAAACTGAATTCTCCAGTGGCAAACCAACACACAAAGGCTTTTGGATCAATAGCCTGAATTTATACAGACTTGGAGCCTTCTTCCTGATCCAGCCAGTTGACAGGGTCTCTGATTCACGGATGGCCCCAGTGCTTAGGCAAGGATTGGAAGGACTTGGCCTTCCATAAGACTGTGCTTGTTCTGAGTAAACCTATAATGAACTTGTAACCACAGAAACCCCCGTGGTGGGATATTGAAAGTCTATTCCTGACAGAGCCCATGTTAGAGCTGGGATGATCTCTAGTAAGCTTATTAGCATGCGTGTAGTTTCTTTTATTGATTTAAATATGTTTTAATAAGTGGCAACTTATAGCTGTAGCAATCACGCTTATGAGTCTCTGAAGGGAAAGCAAGCAGATGTCTTTGCTGGGAAAATGGGTCTGTAGAACTAAGTAGGCCTTAGTGGAGCTACTCCCCTTCCTTACCTCTTTTTTGTTTAGTTTTGGTGCTCAAATTGTCATGGATTAGGGCATAGATGGCCTGGCCTAGTGATTGGAACTGAAGTCAGGACCTATGGATCAGAGCCAAGGGGCAGAGCTGAATACGGGAACCAAATCAGGGCAGGGCTGGAGCAGACTGGAACAGGCCTGAGAAAAAGGCAGTCACAGGAATGCATAAGGAAGTGTTATTTACCCCTTCACATTATAACACATGAACCAGGGAGCACCCAATGAAATTACTAGGCAGCAGTTTAAAACAAACAAAAGGAAGTACTTCTTCACAGAGCACCATGGGCAGCACGAGAGCTGCCTGTTTGGGGAGGCTAGCCCCCGACCCTGCCCGCCCCCTCCTCCTCCTCCTGCTGGAGCCCTGAGCCCCCTTGTGGCTGCCGGCCCCCTGTCCCTGCCCCAGGATGCCCTGCCCGAGCACCCCCAGCCCCAGAGCACCAGGCTTCCTGGCCCCAGTGCCTGGCGTACTGGGGGGCCCCCCAGTTAGGGTGACCAGATGTCCCGATTTTATAGGGACAGTCCCGATTTTTGGGTCTTTTTCTTATATATGCTTCTATTACCCCCCACCCCCTGTCCCGATTTTTCACATTTGCTGTCTGGTCACCCCCAGTGCTGGGTGGCCCTAGCTGCCCTGAGTGCCGTCCACAGGCCAGCCCACCCTAGCCCCAGCCCGCTTCTGGGAAGAGGAGCAGCCTGCCTTGGCTGGGGCCAAGGAGGAAGCAGCAAGCAGGAGGGGGCCTTGGGGCAGAGCGCGGGTCACACAGGGCTGTTTGGGGAGGCTTAGCCTCCCCTGGCCTGAGATTAGGGTGACCAGACAGCAAGTGTAAAAAATTGGGACGGGGGCGGGGGGGAGAAATAGGAGCCTATATAAGAAAAAGACCCAAAAATCGGGACTTTTGCTATAAAATCGGGACATCTGGTCACCCTACCTACGATACCCACCGCCCATGCACAACACAGAGCCAGGGATGCAACCCCCATGCTCTTGGTGTCCCTAAAACTCTGACTGTTAGAAGCGGGGCCTGGATGACAAGGGATGGATCACTCAATAATTGCCCTGTTCTGATCATTCCCTGTGAAGCTTCTGACATCAGCCACTGTTGGAAGACAGGCTAGATGGACCATTAGTCTGATGCAGTCTGGCCATTCTTATGTTCTGATGTTAGCTTTCAGTCTACTCATAGATTTGGAATTTGTGAGGCATTATTAATTCATAAGTGATTTGAGTTCCATTTGGAAGACTTTACTTTCCATTTTATCTTTAAAATACTTCATTTATCTTTCAGTGACAGGCCAAAATTTTCTAGACCTATCTGTTCAGACATTTTGTTCTTTTTTTTTTTTTTTAAACTCTCCTAGATCAGGATTTCTCCACCTTTTTGATACCAGGGACTGGCTTGCTGCCTTCCTAAACTTTGTCAGGGAGACCTCAGGCACTGGTGCTGGTCCACAGACTGGTTGTTGAGAAACAGTGGCCTAGATCACATATTTTTCTGTTTGTCGTCATATTTTCCTGCTGTGAATCCCTGATTACTCAGGTTTCTGCAGAAGAATGGCAAAGTTATCTAATAATTAACTGGTCTACAATTTTTGAGAAGTCGTCTGCTTCAGAGATAAAATGTGCTATTTATTATGTATTTTGATGTTCTGAATTCAAATATGACAATTAAAACAACTGATTGGCTACTGTTTCTAAGATATTTAAGTTTTTACACTTTATGTCTATGTATATTGTGTAGATGATAGAGTTTTAATCATAAATTGTAAACCTAGGTCTTTTCATGTGTTTATGGTTGCTTTACATGATAATATTTCACCCGTCCTGTTTATATAACACTTTAAAAATCAGCAGAAGGGTTCTTCATCAGACCCAGCTTGATGTGTAAGGGTGGTAACAAAATCTTCCTTGATTCAACAAGCGGTGGATGCTGAACACTTTTCCTCCCAGGCTCCAATGACTGTCGAAGTGGCCAATCTTTCTTGATGTAGTGGGAATCTCTTGCACGACTATCCCATTCGCAGGGAAAACAGCAGTACTTTGTGTATCCAGTCTACAGACCAAGCAAGAGAGCAACAACCTTCAAATTGCCACAAAGCTGCCACTGATGTTGGTCATAGTTTATGCACCTCAAAAGTTGTTTCATGTTGTCATAGGTTTCCTTCATATGGACTGCATGACCAACTGGAATTGATGGCAAAACATGGCCATTATGCAGTAAAACAGCTTTAAGATTAGTCTTCAATGAATCAATGAACAGTCTCCACTCATCTGGATCGTGAACGATGTTGAGGGCTGCCATCACACCATCGATGTTGTTGCAGGCTACAAGATCACCTTCCACGAAGAAGAATGGGAAGATCCTTTTGACGGTCACGGAACATGGAAACCCTAACATCACCTGCCAGGAGATTCCACTGCTGTAGTCTGGAGCCCAACAGCTCTGCCTTACTCTTGGCTAGTTCCAAATCCCTGACAAGGTCATTCAGTTCACCTTGTGTTATGAGGTGTGGTTCAGAGGAGGAGGATGGGAAAAAATGTGGGTCCTGTGACATTAATGGTTCAGGACCAGAAGTTTCATCCTCTTCCTCGTCTGACTCAAGTGAGAATGATTCTGGTGAATCAGGAACTGGCAGTCCTTCTCCGTGGGGTACTGGGCGTATAGCTGATGGAATGTTTGGATAATGCACAGTCCACTTTTTCTTCTTTGACATACCTTTCCCAACTGGAGGCACCATGCAGAAGTAACAATTGCTGGTATGATCTGTTGGCTCTCTCCAAATCATTGGCACTGCAAAAGGCATAGATTTCCTTTTCCTGTTCAACCACTGGCGAAGATTTGTTGCACAAGTGTTGCAGCATATGTGTGGGGCCCACCTTTTGTCCTGATCTCCAGTTTTGCAGCCAAAATAAAGGTGATAGGCTTTCTTCACCATAGTGGTTATACTGCGCTTTTGTGATGCAAAAGTCACTTCGCCACAAACATAGCAGAAGTTATCTGCACTGTTCACACAAGTACGAGGCATCTCTGCTCACTTTGGCTAAACAGAAATGTGTCCCTTTGCAAAATCAAACACTGACAAATAAGAGAGCACAACACTGTATGATTTCTAGAGCTGATATAGGGCAATTTGTTCAGCAGAGTGATGTAAGCTTCATTATGATTGCATCATCCAGGACTTCTAGGAATAACATGATGCAATTCATATCATGTATGACGCAATACCAGCTTCAAACTGCATCATTCATTGTTTTGCCTAAAAAAGCAAGTACTGTCCAAACCCAGTCATAGATTTATTCATAGATCCAGTCAAAGATGTATTTTAGTCATTTCTGGTTTAAATTGAGATCCCTTCCCTTTATAACTCACTTATCCTACGTCATTCCCAAGTCAAGGGTCATATATACTGACCCAATAGCATATCTTGAAAACTAGAGCCAATCAACAATTTTAAGCATCATTTTCGTTCTCAGTGACCCAGAATTCGTAAAGTTTGACTACCTTTATTTCAGAAGCATTTTGGCTGTAGAGCAGTGTTATTATGAGCTCATTCTTTTAAAATATGAAATAACCCTTTGCTTCATTCTCCCTTAATCCATCCAAAGCCTGTCACTTAACTCACTTCTCTCATTCTCCTCCAATGAAAACACCAACATTATCTTTCCTGTGAATAACACATCTGCCCTCTTGACCCATTAAAATCTCAGTTGTCACCTCCTAACTTCCTACTTCTTGTCACATTGCCCTTTCTGTTCAGACTGTTAACAAGGATGCCACTTAGTGCCAATAGTTGTGAAGGTTTTTGTTATTTGAACACCTGTCAACTAGCACCTGGACTCAGCCCACCTAGGTCATAGTACAGATTGTGCCTAGAGGTAAAAGACACCATCTCGCATTACTGAACCTTTCAATCATTTACTCCCTTTCTTAGTTATACAACTTGCCCACATTCCTTGGGTGTCCTAGAAATCATTTTATGAATAAACATTGAGGGATTATTGTCACAAAAATTTTATTGCATCCTAACAAGTGATAACGCTCTCCAAAACTGTATAACAGAATGAGCATCTTACAAGGCAAGTATCAGGCCAAATGTTTAGTATCTGGTATTAATGGTATAGAGAAGCTAGATCTAGAGCTTCTCTTCTTCCTATCTCATAATGCAAAAAAGCAAGTGGACAGATAATGAAACTGGAAGGTTTCAAATTCAGAACCGATAAAAGGAAGTGCTTCCCCCTCCCCGCCCAGTATGCATAATTAGACTGTGGAACTCTTAAGAATGTAAGAGCAAAAGAAAGGCCATACTGGGTCAGACTAATGGTCCATCTAGCCCAGTATCCCATATTCCAACAATGGCCAGTGCCAGATGCTTCAGAGAGAATGAACAGAAAAGGGCAATTATCCATCCCCTGTCATCCAGCCCCCGCTTTTGGAAGTCAGACGTTCAGGGACAGCCGGAGAATGGGATTGGCTAATAGCCATTGATCCTCCCTGAATTTATCTAATTCATTTTTGAACCCAGTTATACTTTTGGCCTTCACAACATCCCCTGGCAATGAGTTCCACAGGTTGACTGTGTGTTGTGTGAAGAAATACTTCCTTTTGCTTATTTTAAACCTACTGCCTATTAATTGCATCAGCAGTCCCCCTGGTTCGTGTGTTATGTGAATTGGTAAATAATACTTCCTTATTCACTTTTTCCACACCACTCAAGATTTTATAGACCTCTACCATATGCTGCCTTAGTTGTCGCCTTTCTAAATTGAACAGTGCCAGTCTTTTTATTTTCTCCTCATATGGAAGCTGTTCCATACCCACCCCCCAATCATTTTTGTTTCCCTTCTCTACTTTTTCCAATTCTAATATATCCTTTTTGAGATGGGGCAACTAGAATACTGTGTGCAGTTCAAAGTATGGGCATACCATGGATTGATATAGTGACATGATGATATTTACTATCTTATCTATCTCTTTTCTAATGGTTCCTAACATTGTTACCATTGCGTCTATGGTACAGTTTGATTCTTTTAAGATTCTGACTGTATTTGACTCTATGCTTTCTTTCACATATAGTGCCACAGTCCCACCAGCATTAACTACTCTGCCATTCCTAGATATTTTGTACCCTGGTATTACCATGTCCCATTATCACTGTTCCACCAAGTTTCTGTGATGCCTATTATATCAATATCCTCATTTAATACCAAGTTAGAGACTCAGAGAAGAAGTAAAGATTGTGGAGTTTGAAACAGTGATGAACAACAAAGAGATAACGTCTGTAGATAATAGAGTGGCAACACACAGGTGGAAATGAGCAAGAAGACAACAAGATGGATTCTGGCTCAGTGTTTCTGAGTAAATTAAACTTTTAGGGTATGTCTACACAGCAGCTGGGAAGTGTGATTCCCACAGTGGACAGACACACACCGATCGAGCTACTGTGCTAAAGATAGCAGAGTGGCACAGGCGGTGGTTTGGCTTTGCTGCCCAAGTACAATCCTGCATACTTGGACTAGCCTAAACTGCTGCAGTGACACTGCAATTTTTAGGCACCAGCTTGAGTGGAGCTAGTGGGTGTGTCTACCTGCACTGGGAATTACCCCTCCCAGCGGTTGTGTAGGCATACCATTGGATAGTTTTACTTGGAAAACTCACTAGGGCAAAAGTTTACCCTTTTGTATATAGATTTTCCTACACTGTGCCTCTATTGCTAGTCCTTAGGCCATGTATGCACTATGAAGGGCAAGCATGTTAGCACCTGTCTAGCAAGAATTTTGTTTAAACACAGTTTGCAAGAGGAATGACAACAACAAGCTTGCCATACTCAGTGTAGACAAGGCCTAAGGGCTGTTGACATAAGTACAAAGACAGAACATTGATTCAAGAAAATGGAAAAACCACTGCGCTTAAAATATAAGTCACTAGAAAGTTGTTAAAACAGCAAAGAAGCAAAGCTAGGTCCTTTGAGAGCAGTGTTTAATAATTAGGTCAATATTGTATTTTAAAACGGTTTTGTGACCTAAGCATTTGCTCTAAAATGGGAAAAGTTAGGAACAGGTTGAAAATCAATTGCTAAGTTGTTTAGGAAACCATCCTGGATAACATGATTCGATTTTCACCATTGTAATTACCAATCTGCCGGTGAAACTGATCTAACAAATTGGCTATTAATTTTAAAAGTTGTTGAATCCTGATTATAAGATTAACAAGAGTCTTGGGAGATGGAAGTTAATGGAATGTCTCAGAATAGCTGTTCAATGGAGAAGTCAGCGACATATAAAAGTTTTCTGTGTACTGAGGAGATACATGTTTCATGCATTACAAATTCACCACATTAGTGAGAAAATCATGTTTTCGTTTCTCTGGTCCCAGTTCAGCAAAGCGAATAAGGACACGTTTATAGTTAAAGCACATGCTAAAATTCCACATGCTTTTCTGAATCGGAGGCTATAGAATCTGACAGGCAGGATCTGACATAAAATGCCTTCAGATGAATGTTAGGCATTAGCTGCATCCTGAATCTAACTGTTTTAAATTTGAACTGCAGAATAGACGAGGAGGCTCATGTAGTGCCACTTAAGAACCACTGTAACTGACCTAAAGGAGAAAAGATTCACTCTCAGCTGCATACATGTGAAGCATATCAGCACATCAGAGATCCTGGTTTAGGTTACTGCCCTACTTTTAATGACTGCATTGCTACTTCTTTTCTTTTTTGTGGGTTAAACATTTTACAGTTTTAAAAAGGAGGGCATGTGAAAAATAAAGCGTGTGGGGGATGGCGAATGACTATTTCTCATGTAAGTATCCTGGATTGAGGAGGGTGAGATGCAGCTTGAGATATATGGATACAACTCTCTAATCAAATCCACCCTGCTCATTGTAGTGGACTGAACTGGTAGAGAAGCTTAGCACAGGGAGGCCATTTGTGATGTTCAGTGATCACTCAGTGCTTACGGTGCTTGCTAATTATATGTTTCGTCTGGTTTCAACTGTCTGAAGATCTCAGCCCTTAAAAGCACCGACCCCCACTCAGGGCCGGCTCCAGGCACCAGTAGAACAAGCTGGTGCTTGGGGCAGCAGATTGTTGGAGGCGGCATTCTGCCCAATCCTAGGGCGGCACGGCCGCTTTTTGTTTGTTTGTTTGTTTGTTCGTTCGTTCGTTCGTTTGTTTGTTCTTGTTCCTCTCCAGCCACCCTGTAGGGGGCGCCGGCGTGGAGAACCAGAGCACCCTGCAGGGGAGTCCTTTTCCTTCCCTCCCCGCCAACCGGAGCGGAGTCCACGTGGCAGGTGGCAACGCAGAGGGAGTAGTGGCCTGCTGTAGCCCTGGCCGCCCTCTTCTCTCTCTCTCCCGCCCGCTCCCTCCCCCTGCCGCCCCCTCCCAGCCGGTCCCCCTGCACCCGCACTCCGGCCGCACCACAGGTATTTTTGTTTGTTTGTTTGTTTTTTTGCTTTGCCATTCTGGCCGCCCCGTTTTTTTTTGCTTGGGGTGGCCAAAAAGCCAGAGCCGGCCCTGCCCCCAGTACCACACACCATCTGGCTAGGTTCAGACAGACGTGTAAGTAGTGCACTTACTTTGGATTGACGTGTGTTAGTTCTCCAATTTATAGTGCCATTTTGTTTTCCAAGCAATTTTAATGCTCATGTGATATACTGGAGTGACCAAACACTCAAGACTCAGATCTTCCATTTAGCCATACAATGGGCATGGCTCAGACAACAGTAGTACCAGCATCTCCACACTGCATGACATAACGTCTCAGTGCTGATATGGAGAAAGCACCTGTGAAGAGGAGAGGGTAAAATTCAATCTGCATGCCCAGGCCCATTCACATCCTGTCCCCATTAGGAGTTCCATTAGTTTCAGTTGTAATACCATCGTGAGCAATAGATCAATGTACTTGGTTTGGATGGCTGTGCTGTGTTTGTCATCATGTGGCTACTACTGCACTCAACTTCCTGTTTCTTTTTTTTTTTTAGTGTAATTTAGATTCCCTTTCCACCTGTGTGGTGGGGGAAGCAGAAAAAAGGACGAATAAGTGTGAAAAGTCTTCTCAGACAAATGTTATTATTGACGTATTTTATTATTTACATTATTTAATTTTTAAAAATGACACCATAGAAAGAATGGAAATGGTTATTATATTTTAAAATGTTATTTAAAAATTGATAAATATTTTACATAATTTAAAGTACAAATGCTTCAGGGCCGGGATCCAGCCTACTTTTTTTGTTTTTACAGTGAGTAGCACATTGTGGGCACTATGGAAAACAAATACATAATTAACCATGATAATAATAAATGCTGTGCATTGGCTTGATGCAGTATTCTTGATTTTTCTTAATATCACACAGCCCAAAGTCAATGGGTGTCCTCCAACTGATTTCACTGCCCTTCAGAACAGGCCCCTGGTCACTGAACTGCAAAATTCATTGAATTTCTGTAGGTCTCCTCATCATTAGTGCAGATTAAAGTAGTTGAAATCTTTTCCTTAAAGGAATAATGGCTCGTCAGCTCATAACTTTGGAATGTGTTGTGCGATTCAGATACTTCTTATTATGGAGAAGAGGAAGCCCAAAATTCCATTTAACTAGCAAAATGATGCTCTGTTATTTAATGCTCTCGTGAGCAGAAAATCTTAGCTGACTCAAGAGAAAATAGTTTCTTTATCAAGCCTGTCTATACAATTAAAGATAATTAATGTCTAAAATACAGTACTTAGATTTACAATAATGGCTATTTACCCCCCAGTGGACTATTTTAGTTATATATTAGTGATCGGTTGTTGCCGAGAATATATCTTTTAGATCTCACTATTTACTCTAAACCAATTTCAATCTTTTTTCGCCACCGTACATTTTTGTGCTGGGGTTTGATTTTACTGTCTCAGATCTGTTTTGGAAATGCCCAATTCAGCTCTTTTGGGGCCTACAAACCCTTACTCAGCCAATATGACAATTTGTGGGAGTGGAGATTACTCAGCATCAAGCCCTTAGATAGTTTAAAACAACTTTTTTAATTGGGGTTTGCAGGAACAACAACTTTACAATACCATTAATAAATTATAGAGGGCCTGAAATTAATGATGAATGGAAAATGTCTGAGATACTAAATTGCAGCTTAGAAAATCTGCTATCAGCAAGAAAAATAAAGAAAAGAAACTCTGACAAATAAGAAGGGAGGAAAACCTTATTAAAGGCTATGTTGTTAAAAAGCTGATTTGTAAATACTTGGAGAATGTGAACATACACAAAGTCATTCAGTATGAATGATATGCATGCTGGGGTAGTAAGATTTAACTAAAGTCAACAGAAAGACTCCCATTAATGTCAAAGGAGTTGAACTGGGCCCCAAGAGAATTAGCAGACAAATTACTGTACCACTGCCTTTAAAAAATAAAAAAACCACAACCCTGGATAACTCAGGGAGTGCCAGAAGATTAGAGAAAAGCAAATGCAGCACTGGATTTTCAAAAACAGAAAGAGCGATTCTACTCCCATATGTCTAATTTCTATCCCTGATAAAATAATTGAACAAATAACGACGGAGAAACTACACCTCTAGATGCTCAATTTAACAACTTGGGGTGTGTCTGCCTTGGAGCCAAAAGGTGCAATTCCCAGCTCAGGCACGCTCACCCGCACTAGCTCTGATCAAGCTAGCTCGCTAAAAACAGAAGTGTAGCTGTGGCAGTGCAAGCAGCGGGAAGGGCTAGCTGCCCTGAGTACGTACCTAGAGCCTCAGACAGGATTGTACATGGGGCAAATAGCTGCTCCTGCCGCCACGGTGAATACACTTCTAATTTTAGGGCACTAGCACAATGAGAGCAAGCGTGGGTATATCTACCCGAGCTGGGAATTACACCTCCCAGCTCCACATACTCCTAGACTCACAGGTGACAAACTTGGAGAGTATTTTGGATAATATACAGTCAGAAGATCAGGAGGAGAAAGTGCCACTAAAGTCTGAGAGAAGGAACTGGAGTAAGCTAACAATCTCCATTCGCCCATCAGGACGGGAAATAAAATGTTAAACAATACAGTGGGGGAATGGTAGGATAATTGTGCTCCTTGAAATAAATGGAACAAATGACCCTTCCTTGCCATTGTTGCATGGGGGGTTCCAACTGCATGATAAGATTTTGCATAGGCTAAATGGATAGAATTGGTTCTTACCAGGGAAATTTTGGAGGAAGAAAAGAGTAGCAATATAGGACTGATAGTTTGGAGCAATGGGGGTTATGATGGGTTTAAGCTTCCTTTGTCCCCTCCCAGTCCTCGGCTGCTTCCTGGAACCCAGAGTAATTTAGAAAGCCCTGGGGACCTGTCTAAATGATGACAGTTGTCCCAGTTTGCCTATGCGCTGCAGCGCTGCCCAGAATGTCCACAGAGCTGTGTACTTCAATTCTGTCCTGCCCCCCTTATCTATGCCTATCTTTGCCTATCTATGATGTACCTCCTATGCTAGGGCTTGAGAAGGGACCCTTGGAAGACAGACTTGTGGCTGTCAAATATTCCCGCACCTGGGGAATCCTTCCCTGACAGTATCCAAGGGTGAAAGCTTGGTGTTAGGGTTCCCTCCCAACTCTGAACTCTGGGGTACAGATGTGGGGACCTGCATGAAAGACCCCCTAAGCTTACTTCTACCAGCTTAGGTTAAAAACTTCCCCAAGGCACAAATCCTTCCTTGTCCTTGGATGAGTACTGCTGCCACCACCAAGTGATTAAAACAAACATTCAGGGAGGGCCACTTGGAGCCCTATCTCCCCCAAAATATCCCCCCAAACCCCTACACCCCCTTTCCTGGGCAGGCTTGAGAATAAGAGCTTAACCAATTGGTTACAAAGTGAGCACAGATCAAACCCCCTGGGTCCTTAGGACACTGAAAAACAATCAGGTTCTTAAAAGAAGTTTATTTAAAAAAAGATAAAAGAATCACCTCTGTAAAATCAGGATGGAAGATAACTTTACAGGGTAACAAAAAGATTCAAAACACATTTCATTTTCAAAACACAATTCAAAAAGATTTCCCCTCTAGGCAAAACTTTAAAGTTGCAAAAACAGGGATAAACTTCCCTGTTAGCACAGGGAAAATTCACAAGCTAAAACAAAAGACAATCTAACGCATTTCCTTCCTATTACTTACAATTTGTAATCTTAGAGGCCTTTAGCTCAGGTATGGCTTTGGGAGATGTATTTTCCCTGCCCTGATTCCTCGCTGACCCGGAGAGAACAACACAAAGAGACATAACAAAAACCTTCCCCCCCAGATTTGAAAGTATCTTATCCCCTCATTGGTCCTTTTGGTCAGGTGCCAACCAGGTTATTTGAGCTTCTTAACCCTTCACAGGTAAAGGAGGGATTTTATGCTAGCCTTTGCTGTATGTTTATGACATTTGGCCTCACTGAAATCAGTGGCTAAATTTCCATTAATTTCAGTGGGGCTAGGCAGGGCTTCACCGTTAGAGGGGGATTTCAAAAAGCACTCAGCGTTGACCTAACGCTGCTCTCACTGAAATCAGGGGAGCTTTCCCATGGACTTCAGTGAAATCAGACAGAGGCCAGTGCTGAGTGTTTTTGAAAACCTCAGCCATAAATCCCTAATTTCTAGCCATCTGGAATGGTTTTGTAACAATATTTTTCCTCTGCAATTGAATGTTCTCCTTTGTGAACCACAGACTTTAATTGTAACAAAACAAAAAATGTAACCTCCAAAACTCCCATATGTTGCTTGCCACATTTTTTTTTTTGCTAGATCAACAAACAACAGTAATAGTAGTAAAATTACAAAATTAGCAGCTGCAGGGAAAACAACTGATTTAATGTACTGACCTATTGTTTATTGAATTAGAGTCATGTTCTATATTATATATAGCATAAAATATTATAGTATTTTATGGTGTCTTATAAAATCTTAATCTCAGCATGAATTGCTATGGTTATGAACTGGTCACATGGTCTGTAAACAAGGTGGAGTATAAATAAATGGTTACTATAAAGAGCAAAGGATCAACTAGTGTGCCTAGGGAGGTGCTGCAGAGACCTCTGTTAACTTCTGTATTATATAGTGCTTTCATTAATCCACTAGAATAGGGAATAAAGAGCACGTTCCCAGATGTACTAAATTGGGACGAATTGCAAACACCAATAACTACAGAGAAATAATAGAAAGGGACCTAGAGAGATAAGAAACTGAGGAAGAAAGAAAGAAAATGGGATTCAGTTTGGAAATAAAGCAGCTACTCGAATTAAAATGGGCAGGGGGGGGAGGGAGGGACGAAAAAAATATGAAACATCTATACACAATGGGAGAAGCCTGGACAGGAGTAGCTTGTAGTACATTTACAAAGCAATGTGGCAGGGAAAAAATAGCCAAGGCATCATAGCATGAAATGTGGGATGTAAAAGTCCCTCGGTATGTGGCAATGGTACAATCACATCTGGAACATTTTGTTCATTTCTTAGGGTCATGCTACCTGAAAGATGTTGGTCCACTGGAGAGAGTTCAAAGAAGAGCAGTAAAAATAGTTAGGAGGATAGAGGAATTGATTTACAAGGAAAGAGTAGAAGAGTTAAACATGTCTAGCTAGACTAAGTGACAGCCAAAGCCAGGTGAACAAAGGAACACTTAACTATGCGAAAAGGGAATTGCTTAGCCAATTCAAAGGAAGTGCAACTAAGAGTGAATGGATGAAATTAAGAAAGGAAAAATTCAGAGTGTCAGGAAAATCTCTCTGAGAGTAACGATTCTGTTAACCTGTGGAAGAGTCTCCCATGAGATGTGGTGGAAGAAACATCACTTTATTCAAACAAAAGTGACCCGACAAAACACTAATACAAAAGAAAACAATACAGCACTAGCAGATCCATGGGCTAGACAGTCCAATAGTTCTTTTCTATCTCTCGATTCTCTGGATACTGAAGTAAATGAACATTACAGGCAGCACCAGCTCCAGGGTTTTTGCCGCCCCAAGTGGCGGAAAAAAAAAAAAAGAAGCCGCGATCGCAATTGCGATCGGCGGCACTCCTGCAGCAGCTCCACCGCACCGCTTTCTTTTTCGGCGGCAGGTGCTTCCCTCCAAGAGGGACCCACCACCGAATTGCTGCCAAAGAGCCCAATGTGGCGCCCCTTCCCTTTGGCTGCCCCAAGCACCTGCTTGCTGGGCTGGTGCCTGGAGTCGGCCCTGATTACAAGAAAAAGCCAAAGAGAAAAAGATTTTTTGGCTACGTCATAGACCAAACACAAAGTACAAGTTCAACAGAATACAAGAATTTTGCCTAGGTTGTGTCCATATACAGCTTTATAAATCAATTTTCCAGGGATGAACCAGCATTCATCCCATTAGACAATTTCTACTCAAAGCATCGTTCTCATTTCCTTGTTCAAGTGGAATTTTGCATTTCCTGGCATGTCTACTCTGTCAAATATTTTTGGATACTCATAAAGGTCAATGTCGGACTAGTCAGCAGACTATGAAGCGTGTGGACCTTGGACTTCCACTACCAAGTGCAGCGGATCTACCAGAAGATTTGTGTCTCCCTGCACTCTCAGTTTCTCAAGACATATGAGAAAAAAATGAATGCTGAAGCAAAAATAGGCAACTGTTGGTGCACACTGTCCATATTTTCTGTTTAATAACTAAAACACTCTGGTTTTCTGTTCTTTTCCTGATGTAGTTAAAAGAAATCCAAAAGTGGACACTATATTCTGGTATCTGCACAACAGGCTTTGTTTTCTATTTAAGCTTCAGAACTGACTATTCCAGAAGTCAAACTGTTCAATGGATGATAATAGGATTTGTAAGTGTGGCACGTACAAGAGCTTTCATTTAAAACAATGTTAAGTTTGAATGAGAGACCATAATTATGCAATTTTAAAAAATGACCCCATCCTTAGGTAGAATAGCAGCTTTAGGTCTGTATTAAAAACAGAAGATGAAGGCAGTGGACAGGGACTCAGTTACATAATTAGGGTACTAAACAGTGGTGACACGGCTCAGTGCAAATGTATTACTGAACTCAGAAAATGCTTATTTGACTCCTGCCATTAATGACCAGATTAGCATTTAAGCAACAGAGGATAAAGAGTTAGTTGCTGTAGGTAAAAACTGGCTTGTCCAGCTCCCTGATCCAGAGGAACCTTTTCCTAGGTCTTTATCAAATTCAGTTGTCTATTTCTGCAAAATTTTAAGCACCAAGAGCGTGATACTGGATTTCCCCACTCATTAGAGAAGGCAAGTATATGGAATGTACAATATGACACAGTACAACAATTTTTAATTCCCTGGGACAACTTCTTTGTAGCCATTGGAAAATGTATTTTGTTCTTCATTATACCTTTTAACAACACTCTGCAGGCTATCTCTAACTGCACCTGCTGTGTTAATGATCGTATAGTGTATAATGGCATATGTACTTTGGGAAATTAGGCGTATAATGTGGGCAGGAGAGCAATTGACTGGACATTTTAAACTACTGGCTTATACCTTTGCTACCAACAGAAAGTCAATATCATTGAGTGAAAACCTTGAACTATCATTTTGTGAAGAAAAGCTTGCTTTCAATGAGATTTAAAGAAGCAGTAAAAAGTAAGGAGAAATGAAAAAGACTATGTGGCTTAAATGAAACACTTTCATAGCCAAAGCAGTGATGCTATGTTTGCAGGTAGGCAGTTTTCCTTTTAAAATGCTTTTAAACAGTTCAGTTATACAGTAACGTTTTCATACAATGAATGAAGTAAGATTAAGTGACCTGTCAGTATTTTCTTTCTAGTGATAGTCCTGAATTAAAACTTCAAATCCGAGCACACCCAAATGTTGGGGAAGTTTGGCTTGGATAAATTAGTTAGATTAATAGAGAAGGATAAGATTAGATACTTGTGGAGGAGGGCACCCAGATGAAAAGTTTTCCAGCACTGTTACCATGTGCATAACAATATTATCTGCAAGGAAGGAAAGCGTATGCAAAAGGGGCAGAATGACTAACAGAAAAGGAGATCAAGACAAAGGGACAAATGAGATACGAATGAAGTTTTTAAGAGGATACTGCAAATGGAATTGTGCTGTAGAGAAGCCACTTGACCTAATGTTAGATTCCAAGACGAGGGCTAGAAATGAGGAAACAAAAATGGGAAATCACCAGGTGAAATGTGAGCCTGTGCAAAACCTTTCCATGAAGGGGGTTAATGAACTTGTGCAAGGCCCCATTAAGGGCAGCAATTAAAGCAATTAACATTATAACAATAAGTAAAAGGTAGTAGATTGAGAGGGCACTGCAATTTTTGGCTGGATACACAAAAGTATCATGCTATGCATAGTGACCGCCATTAAACTCCTCATAATTTTGCCTTTGCAAAGAGATAGTGTGACTGTGGCAACATGAATATTGTAGGTCAGTGGTTCTCAACCAAGGGTACATGTATCCCTGGGGGTCCTTGGAGGTCTTCCAAGGGGTGTATTAAATCATCTAGATATATGCCTAGTTTTACAACAGGCTACAAAAAAGCCCGAGCAAAGTCAGTACAAACTAAACTTTCATACAGAAAATGACTCATTTATACTGTTCTATATACCATACACTGAAAATTCATTGATTTTATAATTATATGGCAACAAAGTCCTGTGGCACCTTTAAGACTAACAGATGTGTTGGAGCATAAGCTTTCGTGGGTGAATGCCCACTTTGTCGGATGCATGCATGCATCAGACGCATGTGCATTCACCCATGAAAGCTTATGCTCCAATACATCTATTAGTCTTAAAAGTGCCACAGGACCCTCTGTTGCTTTTTACAGATCCAGACTAACATGGCTACCCCTCTGATACTATAATTATATGGTAATAATGAGAAAGTAAGCAATTTTTCAGTAATAGTGTGCTGACACACCTTTGTATTTTTATGTCTGATTTGTAAGCAAGTAGTTTTTAAGTGAGGTGAAACTTGCGGGTACGCAAGACAAATCAGACTCCTACAAGGGGTACAGTAGTCTAGAAAGGTTGAGAACCACTGCTGTAGGTTAATTACTTGGAAGGGTGTTCTAAAGATTGTAATGGTGGCCACTGTATGGCTCTTGAAGTATCACATCTGGAATTGTCCTCTCATTTAGTGGCAGTATGTATTACCAGGATGATGCTGTCAAACTGGGAGTGCCACCAAGATGAGCTACAAAATGATCAGACGGGTTGGTTTATGAGTAAAGAAAAAGAACTAAAGAGCCTCAGTTTTGTTACGGGGAGAATGACAACCAAATACTTGACATTCGAAGAGTGTAAAAACTCAGGGTGGAAGAAGAACTATTTGCATAGTACAGGAAGGAATAACTATGAGTAAAGGAATGAAATTGAGAGACTATAGGCTGAATATTCCTGATGGCGAGATGCTATGTAATAGTCCAAGAAGTGGCTGAACGTCCATCATTTAGGAGTCCTTAAATTTGACTGGACAAGGCATTTTCTATAATTGGTGTGTGTGTGTGTGTGTGTGTGTGTGTGTGTGTGTGTGTGTGTGTGTGTGTGTGTGTGTGTGTGCATGCAGGCATTAGCACTGGAAAAGCACACTCAGAAAGTTGCATGTACAGAAATGGAGGCTACTTCCTAAAGTACCCAAAGCACTGAAGAATATACAATACTGCAGGGAAGTAACCTGTACTATTGGAGATGGTACAGACGATCTTCAGCCATTTCTGTCTCTAACTTCTATAAGGAACTTAAAAAAAGCATTACAAGCTATTGGCAAGAACAGCTATTGGATTTAAAAGCTGCTTTTTTGGCCAGTCATATCTCCATTTGTCAAAGCTGTAGAGAGGCAATAATCTAATCCATCTAGGTACTTATACAGCCTCCAGCACTGTAGTATCTGAGCACCAAAAATAGAAACAACAACAACAATCTCTTTCTTCTGTGCCACCCTAGAGGAGAAATAGCTTGATTGACTTATAGATGTATGTGTTTATGTGTGGAACATACAAAGTGATTGAATGAACTTGCATTTAGTTGTGAACACGGGAAGGCCTGTGGTCATTCCTCTCTCAGGTACAGCGTTCCATAGCTCTGTCCCTACGAGAGTTCTGTCTCCTGTGCTAATGTCCCTCACACTGTTTTTCACAATGCTGTGGATCCAGCAATGCACAATTGGGCTGAGAGATCCTGGCTGAGGAGGAAGAGGCAAGCTCTCAGGGAGTGAGGGCCTGTTTCAAAAAAAGCCTTGAGTATCAAGAAAGATCTTGAATTGGAGTCTGTAATCAAATTGCCACAAGCCAAGAGGGGTTCCTGCTATGAATAAAACACCCAGGCGCTATGTGCTGACACACACTGGTTTCTAAAGTTATAAGGTGAAATCCTGGCCCCATTTAAGTCAAAGGGAGTTTTGTCACTGAGTTCAATGGGACTAGGATTTCTCCCATAGCATGTTGGGCACAAGTGACACCATGTGCAAACCCGGGTGCCTAAACTTAGGCTCCTAAATAGAAGTGACCTGCATTTCCTTTGCAGTGACCGTCGACTTATGATATAGAGCAGCATGTTGGAACAATAGGCGCTCCAGTCGCTTCAGCACCTCTGTACACCAGGCCACTTTTAGAGAAACTTGTGAATGTGAATTTAGGAACCTAATTCTAAATACCAGGCTTGGAAAGTAGAGCCTTAGCTTTTGGCTAACATCTTGGTAAATTCTGTTCTGTACACGGCATAGCCCAAAGCTTTGGTCCTCTCTGACATTACCATACAAAATCCTATACAGATGCTGATAGAAAAGCAAAGCGGGGTTGGCACACATAACAATGCTTTAAAACCAAACAAGAAATCAATAGAGAGCTCGTTTTTGGGAACCAGTCTCCACTGCTTCAGGGGACCGATTTAGCATCGGTGGCTCAGGAGATGCTGCTGCAGCAGGCTCAGCTGTATAACCAGCAGGAGTCTGGCATTTGCACCTGGGAGATACACTAATAAAGTAACAGTAAAATCAGATATCAGAGGGGGAGCCGTGTTAGTCTGAATCTGTAAAAAGCAACAGAGGGTCCTGTGGCACCTTTAAGACTAACAGAAGTATTGGGAGCATAAGCTTTCGTGGGTAAGAACCTCACTTCTTCAGAGGACTTGCATCTGAAGAAGTGAGGTTCTTACCCACGAAAGCTTATGCTCCCAATACTTCTGTTAGTCTTAAAGGTGCCACAGGACCCTCTGTTGCTTTTTAGTAAAATCAGATGCAACTCCTCCTCAGTAGTGCCTGGACTATTTACCATTGTACATTAAACATATTTACTGGTCCTCTGTAAATATACTCACAAAAGAGCCGAGTGCCTGGAAATAAACTGTGGGTTTTAAAGCCAAGCTGCAGAGTGATCCCTGAAAAGGGCTTCACAAAGGGAATGTCAGACAGGCTGGCTGCCTGATGCACCAGAAGCTGCTCACGGTGTCTCTTGGAAATGATCTGTTGGTGTCAGAAAACAAAGCCACTTACAGATCCAGTATTATTCAAAACCTTTGTGGTCTGCAGAGAAACCAAGAAGCAGCTTCCCTGATTCGGCTGAGCTCCAACATACACTGGTCTCTTCATGCACAGTGTGGTAGGATCTGCGGATGGAAAATGATGCCTTTCTTTTTAACTACTGACCTACATCCCTTCATGTACTCTGTTAAATAAATATAAAATATATGGAGATATACCTATTGCATAGAACTGGAAGGGACTCTGAAAGGTCATTGAGTCCAGCCCCCTGCCTTCACAAGCAGGACCAAGTACTGATTTTGCCCCAGATCCCTAAGTGGCCCTACTTAAGGATTGAACTCACAACCCTGGATTTAGCAGGCCAATGCTCAAACCACTGAACTATCCCTCCCCCCCATTGTTTGCATTACTGGCTTTGCTCTCTATCCACCTCATAGTTCTGCCAGTTCTTTTATATTTGTCTACTCGCCTTGTGTACCAATCAGAGAACTGACGAGCCTGACATATGGATAGGCTGCAAAGCTAGTAGTGCAAACTACAGAGTTCAAATGGGCACTATGTGAGGAGGTGTCAGCACAAAGAGTTTTGAAGTGTACATTATAATGGGCTAATTCATGTTTGTGCCTCGCAGAAGACGCTGGTCTAACTCATGACAGGTTGAGCCTCACAATCCCAGCTCTACATAAAGGTATTCAGGCCACAAAGTTAAAATTACCCCATGTCTAAACTGGGAAAAGATGTTAGCTCATCACGAATGCTGATAATCATGCACATAGCTCAGCAGCTGCACAATGAAGAAAAGGTGCCAGATGTATAACAAAGTCCTTGCCCAAAAGAGCTGAGATCTGAAAGGCCCAACGAAGGGGAATACCAAACAAATCTGAACAGAGGGCGGGAGGAATATTTGTGGTTAGGTCACAAAATTGGGTCTCGGGAAATCTGGGTTCCATTCGTGGCTCTGCCACAGATTTCCTGTGTGACCTTGGGAAGGTCAACTAGTCTCTCTGTGCAAAGTGGGGTTAACAGTACTTCCCTACTTCACAGGGTGTTGGGAAATTAATCCATTAATGATTCTATAGCACTTGGAGACCCTTGGAAAGAAGACTTATAGAAGGGCATATCATCATCCTATCTGGAATGCTTCAGGAGAGGGATGGGCCTTTCAGTGCTTTGAAAGAACAGAGGGGAGGCACTTAACACATGGGAACTGATAGGCTTTCCAGGTGTAGGGGGTGTCATGAAAGCTAAGAGGGGAATTTGCACTTGGGATTGCAATACAGCAAGAAATTGCACACCCTAAACACACACATTCAAATGGTTGGTCAAGTCTTGATTTTCTGCAAAATAAAATGACTACTAAAAAATATTCAAATAAATTATCTAGTTCAAAGTCACTCTTCAAATTAATTTGAATATGCTACAGCTATCTTTGCATAAATGCCTAGAAGCAAGGAAATGATTGCTAAAGCAGTGGTTTCGTGAATTAGCTGATAATGACAATAATCCACATTGGAAGATGCTAATGTGATAATAAGTAAGGGGGAAGAGGAAGCAGCAAAAACATTCTATTATTTATCCTTCAAGTGCTGCATATCAGTTATTAGTGGATAATGCGTCAAAACGTACCCAATGCATTATTGACTTCAGTTCTCAACAAGGAAAGAGCTGAAACTTACTGAACATTCTTTCAGAAGGAACCCTCCCAGCACTATTATTATAAAAGTATAGCTCTTAATAATCATTCTACAGTCATCTTCTGGAACAACCTGCCCACACAATCTCTCTGTCTCTGTCAGGCAGGCTGTGAAAAACCTATTTTTATGTTTTCAAAAATGAGGTTCAAATCAATAACTAAACTTTGCGGCATCTAAATTATTTAATATAATGAGCCACGTTTTTAGAGGGACCTCATTTGGGGCCTGAAAAACAAAAGAATTGCAAATGCAAACAAGGTTCAGATGACTAGCTAGCTGGTTTGTGGGCACAGATAGCTATCTAATATGTTGTACACACTCACAAGAGATTGCACCTGCATTGATTGTAGGCCTGAAATGAAAGGATATTGTTGCCCCTTTTCAACCTAAGTGGTTTGCCGAAATTTGGGACTCGGGGAATGTTCCAGTTGGGAATAGAAACTGACGATAGGTATTTCTCAGGTGTAGTTTTGTTTATTTACAGGGACTGTAAAAAGTCCCGTGTCTCTAAACGCAGAAGGAATCAAACAGGAGGAAACAGCTCCTTTTGCCCCCGGCACAAAGAACACTCTTTCCAGCCTTCACCCCGAACCAAAAACATGCTATTTTTTTAAAAACTAGTTTTTAGCTAACAAGTTAGCGTCTGAAATTAGCCTAAATTTGCTCTCTCCATTAACTGCAATAGCAGACAGATTAGGAAGAACATCTTTACTGTAGTTGAGAAGTCTGTACTAGGTGGTCTCTCTGTTAAGGACTATTCTTGTTTCTTGAAGGCAACAACTATCACTTCTCTCACTCAGTTGTAAAAAACACTTGACATATGACTGTGCCAGGTTACAAATTATAGTCTTAGCCAAACCCAAGTTGCCATCCTCCTTCATTTCAGTCCTGAATCAGATCAATGTCCCACAAATACAGGAAAAAGAGATGCCCTGCTGTACAATCCTGTCTAACACCTGGGGGCTGCTGTGTTAATAGTCCTGAAGTTCTCCTCCCTCTAGTCTTAAAGGTTCCCAGTTGTCTAATATGGGCGTCATCCATACTGTGGGGGCCTTATTAACCCAAGTGGTTATGAAACAGAAGAGAAACATGTGCAGTCCATACCTCACACAATAATATGGTCATTGCTGACTAGCTACTTATGATTACAGACGTACAAATCTTACAGCAAAAGAACACCACTAGATCCATTATGGGTCCCACTGCAATTTGGAACATTTATAGTTCAACATCTTGTACTCGTGAAGTGATCTGCTATTTAAAAGAGTTGCTTTGTGCTACTTACATATTCCATTTGAATACATACTTGATGCTCCATCTCCATCTCCATCTTCAAGAGTTTTCTTCTGTGCTGGGCAATTTCCATACTGTTGAATACTTTTCCTGTCTATTTTAACTTTCTTTGCTTGCTTACTGAATTTAAAAATGCAGACGTGAAGGCAATGCAAAGAATAGAAACTTCCAAAAAAGATAATTACACAGCAGTGATGACAAAAAGAACCAAGTCTTAAAAATGCTATCAGTGCTCCATAAAATCAAGCTGACAGATTATTTTAGCTACTGCACAAAATACTCGAGGTAGCTGGCTTACAATTGTTTTTGGCACCTCTTCGGTAGTTATACAGCTATAGCTCTGGTAAGTATTCGGGACCTACCCCTGTTTTCTCAGGACAGCAACTCAAGTTACAACCAAAAAGGATGTTAGTTGAATGACCTTATATTGTCCAGCTAGTACAAAGTTGATGCATCAGTGGATGCCTCATTGGCATCGGCATAGTTTGACTTCTATGCTTGGGAAGGTGGATCCAGTCAGGGGGCTGTGCATGGGGGTAGGGATGACAAATTCCGTGCCTGCCCATAGGAGCGCCATTTCAGATTTGGGGTGGGAGCCGCAACTTTAACCATGATTCCGGAGGCCACTTAGGCAACTGAAAACTCTAGTGATTTTGCAGATAACAACTTAGAAATATCTGACAGGAGCATTGAATCTAATTCCTATATCGAGAAAGAAAATTAAATAAATATTAGACCGACTCAGCTCTGACACTAACATGTTTGATATCTTGTGACAAGTCACTTACAGGACACATTAAAATTGTAATGTATATTCTTGCTCAGATACTCTTACTAAAGTCAGAAGGGACCATTGTGATCATCTAGTCTGACCTGCACATCGTAGGACATAGAACCTCTCCCACCCACTCATGAACTAGACCCACAACCTCTGGCTGAGTTACTGAAGTCATCAAATCAGGTCTTTAAAGACTTCAAATTACAGAGAAACTGCCATTTACACTAGCTCAAACCTGCAAGTGCTCCATGCCCCACGCTCTGCCAATCTGACCGAGGGGAAAATTCCATCCCAATCTCAAATACAGAGACCAGTTAGATCCTGAGCATGTGGGCAAGACTTACTAGGCAGACACCTGGGAAAGAATTCTCTGTAGTAACTCAGAGCCCTCCCCATCTAATGTCCTGTCTCCAGCCATTGGGGATGTTTGCTACTGGCAGTTGCCGATGGGCCGCCCACTATCATACCATCCCCTCCATAAACTTACCAAGATCAGTCTTGAAGCCAGTTAGGTTTTTTGCCCCCACTGCTCCCCTTGGAAGGCTGTTCCAGAACTTCACTCCTCTGATGATTAGAAACCTTTGTCTAATTTCAAGCCTAAACTTGTTGATGGCCAGTTTATAACCATTTGTTCTTGTGTCTACATTAATGCTTACCTTAAATAACTCCTCTCCCTCCCTGGTATTTATCCCTCTGATATATTTATACAGAGCAATCCTATCTCCCCTCAGCTTTCTATTGGTTAGACTAAACAAACCACGCTCTTTGAGTCTCCTCTCACAATGTAGGTTTTCCATTCCTTGGATCATCCTAGTAGCCCTTCACTGCACCTGTTCCAGTTTGAATTCATCTTTCTTAAACATGGGAGACCGGAACTGCACACAGTATTCCAGATGAGGTCTCACCAGTGCCTTGTATAATGGTACTAACACTTCCCTGTCTCCACCGGAAATACCTCGCTTTATGCACCCCAGGACTACATTAGCCTTCTCACACCTGCATCACATTGATGCCCCATAGTCATCCTGTGATTAACCAATACCCCAAACTCTTTCTCCACCTCTGTCACTTCCAACTGATACGTCTCCAGCTTATAGCAAAAAATTCTTGTTGTTAGTCCCTAAATGCATGACCTTGCACTTTGCACCATTAAATTTCATCCCATTTCTATTACTCCAGTTTACAAGGCCATCCAGATCTTCTTGTATGATATTCTGGTCCTCCTCGGTCCTGGCAATACCTCCCAACTCTGTATCATCTGCAAATTTTATTAGCACATGTGATGCTCTGTACCTTGGGGGAACACCCAGCACCCCCATGTTCATCCTTGTAAAATGATTGTGTGGTATCCAATGCAAATTTTGTCATGCCGGGTGTCTTCGGAAGGTTCAGGATGCACTGAGCATTGTTGTTACAGTAATGTTATAGCAAGGTTATAGGTCATAATTTCATGTATTTAGTTATGAAGCTGAAAATGTATCCTCATGGCTTAAAATAAGCCCAGGTAAAAACTCTCCAAGAGCTGAGAGGAAAGTTCACACCTCATCAGGGCATGTATGGGACAAACCCTGCCCAGCCTCACAGGAACAAAGGACGCTTGCCTAGGCAACAAAAAAAGAATCTGTTGGACTCTCGAGGGAGTCACTCCCCTTCCTTTGGTCAGTTTGGAACTGCGATGAGGTAATGCTCACCTGACTCTGAAGGGGGAGGGCAAAGCCAAGAGGGAAGAAAGAACATGATAAAAGAGATGTTTGCCATGCTCTTTCTCTCTCTTCCACCTCCACCTACAGACCACCACCACCAAGCAACTGAAGTGCTGATCAAAGGGGAGAGCCTGACTGAAGAGCAACCAGCCAGCCTGTGGTGAGAAGCATCTAAGTTTGTAAGGGCATTGCCAGTGTTAAGATCAGCTTAGAATGCATTTTGCTTTTATATCATTTGACCAAATCTGACTGTTATGCTTAATCACTTAAAATTTATCTTTGTGGTTAATAAGTCTGTTTGTTTATTCTACCCAAAGCAGTGCATTTGGTTTGAAGTGTGTCAGAGACTCCCCTTGGGATAACAAGCCTGTTACATATCAGTTTCTTCGCTAAGTTGACGAACTCATATAAGCTTACAGCATCCAGTAGGCATAACTGGACACTGCAAGATGGAAGTTCCCAGGGTTGTGTCTGGGACCGGAGATATTGGCTAGTGTCATTCAGTTGCACAATCCAAGGAGCAGCTTACATGCCAGAGGCTGTGCGTGAACAGCCTAGGAGTGGGGGTTCTCACAGCAGAGCAGGGGAAGGCTGGCTCCCAGAGTCAAGAACTGGAGTGACCTAGCAGATCACTGGTCCAGATGATACCAGAGGGGAACGTCACAGCACGCTTTCACTTTGTGCGCCAAGGTCAGTAATAAAAATAAATAAAAAAAGATTGGTCCCAAGACTGATCCCTGAGGAACTCCATTAGTAACCTCCCTCCAGCCCAACAGTTTACCTTTCAGTATGACTTGTTGTAGTCTTCCCTTATTAACCAGTTCCTTATCCACCTTTCAGTTCTCATATAAATCCCCATCTTTTCCAGTTTAACAAATAATTTCTTTGTGGAACCGTATCAAATGCCTTACTGACATCCAGATAGATTAGATCTATTGCATTTCCTTTGTCTAATAAATCAGTTATCTTCTGAAAGAAAGATATTAGTAACTTTGTTACCACAATTGAATACAACAATTGAAACAAGTGTAGAAAAATCTACAATTACTTTCTTTTAGGTTACTCACTTTTTGCAGTTCACCAAGCTTGGAACAGATCATTTCACATTAGGAAACATTTTAACAGCCCCTTCTTATCTTAATCACCTGTTAATCACTCTGTTTATAAAGAAAATTCTCAAAAAGAACAGGAGTACTTGTGGCACCTTAGAGACTAATAAATTTGTTAGTCTCTAAGGTGCCACAAGTACTCCTGTTCTTTTTAAAGAAAATTCTGACATCCTGCCTCAGGGGCACAAACTGGGAGCACCACATCTGTCTCCTCTGCAGAACTCATTGCATTGCACACTCAGGCTGCCTGCCCATGAGGCTTGCAGTTGGGGGAGTGGGGGCAACGCCCTCCTTTCCCTCCTCCCCCAACTCTGCCTATGCACAGTGGGGTTCCCTTGTGAGCAGAGAGAGTGAGAAGCCTTGGATTCAAGGACAGGGTGGAGAAAGTATACAAACAAGCTGGACATTTTCTTTCCCAGTCATTATTCAGTGTCAAGGAAAGGAAAGCTTTGTTGTGGAGTGCCAGAGAAAAATGAGGAGAGACGGAGTTAAATTCTGAAAACATTTATTCACCCAAGCACATGTTGAGCCCTACAAAGACCAAATACATCCATTTAATTAAAAACAGTGAACTTACCAAGGCCATTTATAATGGCGCTAAGTGACACACACATTCAATACTTTTGTCCTAACAGGCCATATATTTCCATTGTGACAGATCTGAGCAGAAAAATGCAAAAAGCTTGCCTAATGTTTCACCGTGCTCTGCAGACGTATCAGCACTTGGTCTGACGGCGACATGAGGAGACTGATGCATACAGACTTTTGCTGCTGACAAATGATCAATAGGAATGATGGGTTTTATTTTAGCATGAGCAGCTTGTCTCTTGTGAAAGAGTGGTGCTGTCCAAAATCTGAAAAGCGAGGCAGACAAACATTCTTGGCAACTTAGAGCTGCCAAGCGGATTCAATTCAGGAGGAGTGAAGCAGACTTGGTCTTTCTCAGGATCATGACTGGGGTTAATATTTCTTCATCTTTTGAAGATGAAGCATGTTGGCCCGGATCCACAAAGGGACTTCGGCGCTGCAACGCCTTGTTGTTAGGTGTCTAGAAAAATCAAAGGAACAACACTACAACCCACAAGCCAAGTTAGGCTCCTAGTCTTCTCATGCAATGAATGAGGAGCGAGAGGTGCCTCAGAATGTGATCCACAAAGCCCGCTCTCTAGGCAGGGAGCTGTCAAAGCTCATAGGCGCTGAATCCGTGGCTGCTCTGGGGCTGGAGCACCCACAGGGGAAAAAATGGTGGGCGCTGAGCACCCACCAGCAGCTCTCCTATCAGCTTCTCTCCTTCCCCTAGAACCTCCTGCCCACCAGCAGGGCCTGCAGATCAGCACTTCCCGTTCCCTCCTCCTGCCTCCCATCTGCTGCAATCAGCTGTTTTGTGGCACGCAGGAGGCTGGGGGGGAGTGGGGAGGAGGGAGGATGCGGCATGCTTGGGGGAGGGGCTGGAAGAGGCAGGGCAGGGGTGTTACATTCAGGGAAGGGATGAAGTGGGGGCAAGGCTAGTAAGCCACAAGGCAGGGGAAGATAGTTGCTCCTCCACCTAAATTGCATGTGGGGTAGACATGCTCATAAGCTGCCTATCACCACACAAAGCAGCAGGAGCAACCGCACCCCCACTCCTTTGCCCAGTGGTTAGAGCACTCATCGAGGATGTGGGCGTCCATCAGTTCAAGTCCCATCTCTTCGTGAAGGAGAAGGGATTTGAACAGGAGGCCCCCACACCTCTCAGATGGGTGCCCTAATCCCTGGGCTATAGAGTCAATTTCACTCTCTCTGGGCCAATTAATTCATATTTGATATTATTCAGTTATTTAATTAAAGTGGAACAATCTCAATAGGAGAAACAGAAAGCCCCACATCAGAATATCCCTCAGCAGGTAGAGAGGGGAACTTGAACCAGTGGTTTCCCATATCTCAGGAGAGTATGCTATCCACTGGGGTAAAGGTTATAAGTGAGAGTCTCCCACCTCTGCTGTATTTCACGGTTAGGTGGCCTCTGAGTATGCTACTGGATTGGGCCTCATACAGGATTTAGGCAGAGTGGGTTGCACTGGGGCTTAGGCAGAGGTGAAAGTAAGCCGGTACGAGTCAGTACCACGTACTGGTAAGAAAGTGGCCGCTGGTATGGGCCGGTACACAGCCAACGTTAAAGCGCTGCCGCAGCAGCACTTTAAGGACCGTACCGGCAGGGCCGCTGATGGGGGGTGGGGAGGATAAGGGGTAGCTGGCCCGGGCTCGGCGACTTAAAAGCGCCTGGGGCACCCGGCAGCGGCTGGAGCCCCGGGTTCTTTAAATTGCCGCCGGAGCCCCGGGCGGCGCAGGCCAGGCAGCGCTGAAGGGCTGGCTGGGGGAGTCTGGCCCCAGCCCCGCTCCTTCCACCCGAGGCTCTGGTCCTTCAGGGGGCCCACAGCCCCTCTCCCCCCACCTTGCCCTGGAGCCCAGCCGCCCCGCGTACCCGTAAATCCTTTAAGTTACTTTCACCCTTGGGCTTAGGTAGGCGATAGGCATCCTGGCACCTAGACTGAGGCAAGAGTGCACATTCCCAGAGGCAGAAACATAGGGACCTGGGAACTTTTACTGTAAAAATGTAGGTGCTGAGTGAGTTTAAGTGCCTACTGAGTTAGGCGGCAGCCAAGCGAGAATTTTGTGGATTGCAGTTGTGCCTGGAAATGGGACTTAGGTGCCTAGGTACCTTTGTGGATGAGACACATGGTCACTCCTTTTTTCAAGAATCAATGTTGTGAATACTTCTAAAGGAGAATTGAAGATATCACCCTATGGCACAAGTAATATAGAGTTTAAAACAAAATGATAACTCTCCTGTAGAATTCTGCATGGTGGTTAAAAAAAAAAAAAAAAAGCATAGAAAATTTATAAAGCTCCATTAAAGTTACAGGATTTTGCAGTAATTTCTCTAGATCCTTATTGACCATTTCTATTAAGTTCAAGTTCATCTCCTATTTTATAGGACTTTTCCATAAGGAATCATTTTACTGTGGGGCTATATAGTGGGATGGCATACTTTACAATCCAATGAAAAATTGGTCTATAGAAACAAAAAATTAAAAACTTGAATGTAACTGGAATATGATCTTCAAAGCAGCTAATAAGGGGAAAGGACTCATCAGAAATTCCTTTTGTATTGCCTCTGCCCACATCATGAATTGAGAGGGACCAGGACAATCAGTGAACAACCATATGCCTGGAGAAGGGCTTACTTCACCATGCTTCTTATAGGGACTTTTCTACTCCTTGAAGAGTGGCCCTTGACAAATTCTAAATGTAGGTGTCCTGGCTGCAAAGGTGTCCCCCAAATGTTGTCTCTGACCAGTCAGTAATAGTTTTATGGCAGCTTTGCCTGTATGGCAGCCTTCAAATCCCACCCAACTGTCTAACTGTTCTAAATTCTTGGGACTGAATTGTAATATGTGCTTATAATCAACTGAATGAAGAGCTCTCCCTTGTGAGGAAACAGAATCAGAACAGAGAGTGGGAAGAACAATGGGTTCATCACATTAAGATTATTTTCTGTCATCTCTGGCTGGCTGGGAAACTACATTGTAACTTAGCACAAGCTGCCTCATTAATACAGCAGCATACTCTGTATGGGCATGAAAGCTATAGACCTGAGAGAACTACAACTGATACAGAACGAGGCACTGCATCTCCTCAGCAACACAGATTAATGCAAGTGCATCAGACCTGTCCTCTGTTCCCTACACATGGACCCTGTCAAATATTGTTTCAAATTGAAGCTCCTAGGCTCATTAAAAGACTTGAAATGATCTGGGCCCTGGATTCTTAAAAGATCATCTCACATCCTGAGATAGACCAGGACCACAGTTATCAACTCTGCTCCTCTGGCATGAGAAAAGTTCTGCACAATCGAGCTTCACTTTTGCATTAGACAGAGCTTTCTCAAGGATTAGTCCAAGGCTGTGAAATCCACTTCTGTTATACCACGGACCTTTTACATTCCAAGTTCAAGGAACACTTCTACCTTGCTTTCCCAAATGAAAGATTATAATGCTTAGCCCCTCCAGCACAATTATTCCTCCTAGGAAGGAAAGAAAATTGGAGAAGGTACCATATATGACATATGCTAGTTGCATTATGTAATACATCTTTGGCAGGCACTCAGAACTTGAATAATATTATTAATTATTTGTATTACCATAGCAACTAGGAGCCCCAGTCATGGACCAAGATCCCATTGTGTTAGGTGCTGTACAAACAGGAGAAAAAAGAATGTCTCCTGCCCCAAAGAGCTCACAGTCTAGATGTATAAAACAGAATGAATGGGGGACTTGGCATTCATCTGTGGTACATCATCTGATGGAAGATGAAAAAAAAATCACCTCACAGAAAAAAATGGAAGATTTTCCTGAGGGACAGAAGATGATGATTAAAAAACTCTGTTCCCCCACTCATCTGTAGGAAGCCACCACATCCCAAAAGATTGCTTGAAGAGAACTTTCTCCTATGGACTAATAATTGAGAACTTTCTCCCAGGGCTAAAAGAGGTATACATACCCGTAATACCAGGGAGCACTCTTTCGGATCGGCAACAGGACAGTACAGAGGCCCGTGTAGGATGGATGAACAAAAACATCTCTGACATAAGGTGCAAATGTCCCTGCCCACACGGACAGCCCAAAATGCCAGTGAGTGGACTCTGAAGTCAATGACTCAAAGGCACTTTTTGAAGCTCTCAGGAAGGAAGTCCAGGATATCTTGCAGAGAACAGGAGTGGGTCCTGACACTCCTTTGCTGTGATTTAAAGAACTAACACCATCTAGATATGAGAGTATGTTATAGATAATTTACTACAGTTTGCAATACATTTTTTCAATCTCAGAAAAAAAGCCTTCCACTCTGAAGCACCTCCACTCCATTTCCATGTTCTCAGACTGAGGTGTTCAGGGTGACAGAAGATTGGGACCTGACCAAGTGGATCTGGAAGGCACCAGAGCTTCTGGGAGTGGTTCATGAGCTCTGAAACCCTGGGCAGTGGGGGCCACCAGAGCGAAAGCAGTACAACATCTGCCTTGTCCTGCCTCTTCTTTCTCAGAAATCTGGGAATAGATAAAGAAAAGGAGCTTGCATGATGTGCACTTATGTCCCCGAACACTTTGCCTGTTCCTATGTTTATTCTCATGTGTTTGTGTTGGTTTGTTTGGGGGAAGGGTGACTTTTTAGATTACAAGTGCTTCGGTCAGTGACTGTGTTTGTGTGTTTGCACTTAGCAAAATGGGGCCCTCACCCTGATTGGAGACTTTGGGTTGTATTGCAATACAGATAAAACTACAATGAGGGAGAGAGAGGAAACCAATAATTTAGTTCATGACCCTAATCTCAAGCAAAACTGCCAGTGAGGACAGGACTCTGGGCCCAGTGACTGGGGTGCAAAAACATAGGCTTCAGACCTCCCCTTTGATGGGGGTGACCAGGATTTATCACTTCATCACTTATCAATAAATTTATTTGAATTTTTAATTCTATTACACTCACATCCCAATACAATAATAATTATTGCAATATCCTCATCTATCCATCCTTTCAACCCTATTCCCATCCACAACAGAATTGTTAAAACTTCATCAGTTCCTTCAGATTCAAAACATGACTAGCTTTTTGAATACTACTAATTTTTTGTATTTCCTTTCTACCCAGAACATTTTGTAACTGAAGTCCCAGTTTTAGAATGATTCTACTAAACCCTGATAACCAGGAGTAAAATCAGTTCTGATATCATTCACAAATTTAGGAAATGGAAACATTGCTGTATGACCAATCCTTGTGTATACTTTAAGATAAAAGCAAAAATGTGGATATTTGAAAATCTCAGAAATGAAGGACTAGAAGGGATCTTAATAGGCTATCTAGTCCAGTCCCTGCACTGAGTATTATTTAGACCATCCCTGACAGGTGTTTGTCTAACCTGTTCTTAACAACCTCCAATGACTGAGATTCCACAATCTCCCTAGGGAATTTGTTCCAGTGCTTAATTCCCCTTACAATTAGGAAGTTTTTCCTCATGTCTAACCTAAATCTCCCTTGCTGCAATTTAAGCCCATTGCTTCTTGTGCTGTCCTCAGTGGTTAAGGAGAACAAGTTATCACCCTCCTCTTTATAACCACCTTTTATGTACTTGAAGATTTGTGTTCCCTCCCAGTCTTCTCTTCTCCAGACTAAACAAAGCCATTTTTTCCCAATCTTCTTTCATAGGTCATGTTTTCTAGACCTTTAATCATTTTTGTTGCTCTCTTCTGGACTTTCTCCAATTTGTCCACATCTTTCCTGAAATGTGGTGTCAGAACTGGACACAGTACACTTCATTCCACCGTAATAAAATTCTTTCCTATTAGTCACTACATAATAGCATCCATCATTCTCATAGGCCTATTGGGCTCTTCCATCTTGATAGTCATACTGGACATGATATTGAAGGGTCTGGCTCTTCTGACTTTGGACTCTTCTACCTTTTGTACCACTCCTCTTGGTCACAGACAGGTGTGAGTATACTTTAAACCCATCACAATGCCAGATGTACTGGAACCCTTTTAGAAATCAATGGGCAATCTGCAGTTTCCAGGTTTGTGTCTCATAATAATATACTACCAAGGTAGATCACCCAGTCTTTCTTTATAGAAGTTTTCTTGGAGATGGCTTATAAATTTAATGGTAGCTAAATCAGTGAACAACCCTGTGGATCAAATGCAGGTAGTGAAGTCATAAAAGACACAAATAATGATGTAGACACTGTGTGGGTATAGGATGAGGTGTCACTGAGCCCAAATTCCTAATTGCCCCAATAGAAAACTTTTTACACATCTGAAGACATCCAGCCTTTTCTCCCTGATATTTATACATGCAATGAGGACCATATAAATTCAACAATTGTTTATTCTTAACCAGATCAAGTACTTTTCCCAAGTCCATGCTTTGTAATGTCTGAGTCACTATGTCTAAGACATATTCTCCATATGCAGAACAAATTATTTCTTTTCCCATATAATGATTTTTGGCCTGATCATTATGGACAGCAATTAATTCATTAATGTTAATCTGGGTTCCATTAAACCATGTGGCAATTTCACACATACTAAAAACTATAAATCTTTCTTCCCAAGCCAACCCATCTATATGCTGTAAAATTGGGTTAACTACTTTGTTGCCTTCTTGTTGCAATGCATAATTAACATGTTTTTTAATTCTTTCCACATCCACACGATTCCAAACAGACATTCTTGTGCTACACAAACCTGAAACAAGATCCTATTCCTCCCAAGGTATTTCATTCCTGTTGTTTTCTAGGAGACTAGAGATGAGGAATGTGGTCAAGCCTCAAATTAGCCATATCTTCAGCTCATTGCTGATAAATTGTTATCTTATTCACAAGAAGTACCAAAAAGAATGAAGCTACTTTGGTATCCTTGCAATAGGAAAATTCCTCCATATTACAATTAGAAAATTTAAAACCACTGGGACATGCATAAATTGAACCTGATTAATCAGTACTCCAGGGGTGGAAGTGATACAAGTCCACAATTTGGACCTTTGTCCATCTGCTGACATTTTGATTCTTTTTCTTTATTATAATCATATTTGGCTAAAGACAATTTGACCTTTACCCAAAATCAAATATTGACAGGATCTGAAGGCCTAGTTTGAATACAGGTCTCATACTCTCCTTCATCCTTGAGCTCTAATGGATTAAAGGTTATCATTTCATCTTTAAACAGAATTTGCACATTGCATTCATTCTCCCAGCTACCATAGGAAATACCTGTGACGGGTAGGATCACAGGAACCTCCTTGGGAGCTGCCACCAGATGTGCAAAGACTACCTCTTCTCCTGTTTTCCCTGCCAGCTCAGGACTCCAGCACTCTGTCTTGCTGAGCCAGACTCTCCCATCTGCTCCAACACAGACCCAAGGTCTGAATCACTTGCCCCAAAGCTGCAAGTTTACCTGAAAACAGCTCACAGAAGTGTGCTTGTCTTTAGCACTCAGATGCCCAACTCCCAATGGGGTCTAAACCCAAATAAATCCGTTTTACCCAGTATAAATCTTATGCAGAGTAAACTCATAAATTGTTCGTCCTCTATAACACTGATAGAGAGATATGCACAGTTGTTTGCTCCCGCAGGTATTAATACACACTCTGAGTAAATTACTAAATAAAAAGTGATTTTATTAAATACAGAAAATAGGATTTAAGTGGTTCCAAGTAGTAAGTCACCAAGCAAAATAAAATAAAATGCGCCAATCTATGCCTAATCAAACTGAATACAGATAATCTCACCCTCAGAGATGCTTCAGTAAGTTTTTTCCTCAGACTGGACACCTTCCAGGCCTGGGCACAATTCTTTCCCCGGTACAGCTCTTGTTGCAGCTCAGGTGATAGCTAGGGGATTCTTCATGATGGCTCCTCTCTCTCCTTTGTTCTCTTCCAGCCCTTTATATATCTTTTGCATAAGGCGGGAACCCTTTGTCCCTCTGGGTTTCCACCCCCCTCTCCCCCCTGGAAAAGCACCAGGTTAAAGATGGATTCCAGTTCAGGTGACATGATCACATGTCACTGCAAGACTTCATTACTCACTTGCCAGCACACACATATACAGGAAGACTCACAGGTAAACACAGCCATCTGCAGACAATGGGAGTCATCAAGATTCCAAACCATCATTAATGGCCCACACTTTACATAATTACAATAGGCCCTCAGAGTTATCTTTTATATTTCTAGTTTTAGATACAAGAGTGGTACATTTATACAAATCGGATGATCACACTCAGTAGATTATAAGCTTTGTAATGATACCTTACAAGAGACCTTTTGCATGAAGCATATCCCAGTTACGTTATATTCACTTTTTACCATATTTTTCTAAAACTATCCCGGTTACATTATATTCACTTATTATCATGTTTTTATAAAACCATATAGACTGCACAACGTCACAATACCATTAGGCAGAACTTGCACCTTTACCCTAACACGCGTCTTGCAACCACCTCCCTTAAAATAACTGAAAAGAGTGAAGACCATTTTCCAGTCTACAAAAGGTAGTTCTGTTCTTTCCACTATAAAATAATGGAAACTAAGGCTTTCACCAATTCTTGCAGCTATTTTGTTAGTATTACCCACCTTTTGATGTATGGTAGTGAACATAGGTAAATGGAGCATGATTTTTCCCTGAGGATTTCCAAATGCAACATGTTTTTCATTTTCAGAATATATATATATATATTTACTAGTACAGTATATATCTTGTTGAATCACAAATATTTCAGATCTATCCAATCCCAATTTTATACCAACACAATATCTACCCAACATATGATCTGGGGCATGATGCATAACCAAATGTTCCCATTAGTCCAAGTTGGCAAGGAAACACCATTCCAAACTTGGGTTAGCAAATTTCATTTAGGGTTGGTGTATTTTCATCCAAGTATTACATCACAATATAGTTCAGGGGTCGGCAACCTTTCAGAAGTGGTGTGCTGAATCTTCATTTATTCACCCTAATTTAAGGTTTCGCGTGCCAGTAATAAATTTTAACATTTTTAAAAGGTCTCTTTCTATAAGTCTATAATATAGAACTAAACTATTGTTGTATGTAAAGTAAATAAGGTTTTTAAAATGTTTAAGAAACTTCATTTAAAATTAAATTAAAATGCAGAGTCCCCCGGACCGGTGGCCAGGACCTGGGCAGTGTGAGTGCCACAGAAAATCAGCTCATGTGCCGCCTTTGGCACGCGTGCCATAGGTTGCCTACCCCTGATGTAGTTGTTCTGATCTCAAAGCAGCAGGATATCATTGTCTACTTCAAACTATGGAAACAACAGTCTGTGAAGATACTCCTTTTCAGGTTGCATCTGAAAATCTGCCTAAAGTCCAAGAGCAATGTTCTGGTTGCAGAGTATGTTTCTTCTGCCTTCTCCAGATGTGGTTCAGTTTCTGAAACTGGAGGATGTAAATTAGATTAGGATTACCCAGAAGAAAGAGGCAGAAGGAGATAGACGCACTCAAGCAGAGTCTGAATACAGTAGAACTACATAATCTTTCAACAGTGCCAGGGCCAGTTCTAGGTTTTTTGCCGCCTCGAGCCAAAAAAAAAAAAAAAAAAAAAAGGTGTCCAGAATGCCGCCCCTGAAATTGTGCCACCCCAAGCACGTACTTGGTTTGCTGGTGCCTAGAGCTGGCCCTGAACAGTGCGCATCTCCTTTGCCACTTAGTTCAACACTGTTCTGGGGCACAAGCAACAGCAGCCAATTTGGCATACTGAGCTGAATGAGGAGTACATGCCTGGCTTATTTCTGAGGGCTCATCACCTGTTCCCTGAGGCGGTACTAGATGTATCCCAAATCCAGTGTGCCGTTTCGCTCAGTGATAATAGCTAAAGCCATCAACAAAAATATTTAAGCATTTTGAAAACTCGATCTCTTTGGGGGCATGGTTCAAATATAGGCTCAACTGAACATTTGGATTGCTAATGGCGCACGCATGAGGCTCTCTCCCCTACAGCAAACTTACTGGCAAAGGAGAGGGAACTTGCACTGGTTCCACTTTGATGTCCTTTCCTATCGAAAGAGAGGACCAATGGGCCAATTGTGCACTGGACACCTGACCATCCTGTATCCTGTCAGACAGCAAAAAGTTCACTGGGGTCTAGGATAAGTGCTGTACAGTGGGGCTCACACCAATTAAAAAGGTGAAATGCTGAATTGCCCATCTTTTAGCTAATGCATATTTCTCACACTCCTGAACAGACATCAAGCATCTAGGAGCATAGCTTATGGGCCATTGTACTCCCTCAAGTTCCTGAGACACGACTACACCAATAGCGGTGTCGTTAACGTCTATACATAAGTGATAGGGCTTAGTTGGGTCTGGTCTAATTAACACTGGAGCAGAGGCCTTCTTTAGGGCTGCCACTGCTTGCGTGTTCCACAGTCCATGCCCAAGAAACACATTTCCTAAGTAACTGATACAATGAACCTGACAAAGTGTCACAATTTGGTATGTAATCTTGATGATAAACCAGTAAACTTCAAAAATGCTCTTAGGGCTTTGACATAAGTGGGTAATGGGACTGTGCATATGGCAGTCATGTTTTGTCACTCTGGAGTGCATCCAAATCTGGACAGCATGAATCCCAGGAAAAAACCTTTCTGGAGAGAAGCCAACACGTCTTGGGGTTGCACTTTAAATCCTGCTCTTTGGAGAATCTGCAACAGCTCTTCAAGCATTATGACATGCTTCTCCTTGGTCCTGCAGCCAAAGAGTTGTCACCTATATATTAAAACAAACCTGAAGGTTTAGAAGACCCATGCAATAATCTTTTAAAAATTGCCCATGGAAAATTGCAGGTGTGCAATGAAATCCTTGGGAGAGCCAATTCCAAGTGAATTTCTCCTCCTCAAACATGAAAGCAAATTTATATTGACACTCTGGGGCCAAGGGAATGGACCAAAAGCCACTAGAAAGGTCCAGAGTGGAAAACCAAATTGATTCTAGGCCAAATGCTTTCAGCATGCTTGGCATTGTTGCTACAGTAGCAGCACACTCAGGAATGTTTTTATTAAGTTGCCAGAAGTCTATTATAAGGCACCGGGAGCCATCAGACTTTCTTACCAACCATAAAGGAAAATTACAACTTGAATTACATTTCCTGATAACCCCTTGACTCAACAAGGATCTACAATTTCCCTCAAATCCAATATAGCTTCTCTAGGAATGTCCTATAGCTTTTGAGAAGGAGGCTCTTCTATAATAAAGAGTTATGTGTCCATACACCAACAGTCATGTTTGTGTGTAGTGAAAGCCACCACAGTTGGCTCTACAATTGGCTGTAAAATGTCCTCAAACACAGGGTCATTATATACCACATTGAGGTCACAAGAGGCTGATGTAGAAACCATACCAACAGCATGTATTCTGGAACCACAAGGGGTTCTTTTCCTAACTTCTTTACTGTTTGATAAATCAATTTCTTGATCAAATCTAAAATTAATCCATGCTTCACCAGAAAATCTGCTCCCAACAGGTTGCATGGTTCTGGTACCTTGGCCAGAGTAAACACACGAGTCCTGCATAAGTCCCCTGTGTGGATTATCAATGAGTGTCACAGCCTTGTTTTAACAGGCTGTTTTGTGAAAGTCTCAAGACACATGACTCCTCTCCCTGCCAAAGAAGATGTGGCTTGATGAGGATCATATGCTGTGGATACACCTGCACCCATATCACTTTATCCCACAACCCTTTTGAGATCTGATACAGTTGGTCTCCCTGCTCTGTCTGTACCTAAGGAGACCACAATGCGACACGGTGGGGCCTTGTCATAAACATACAGCTAAGAGTAGCATAAAATCCCTCCTTTATCTGTAAGGGGTTAAGAAGCTCAAATAACCTGGTTGGCAACTGACCAAAAGGACCAATAAGAGAAAAAGATCCTTTCAAATCTGTGGGGGGAGGTGTTGTTTGTGCTCTCTTTGTTGTTGTTCTCTCCGGGACAGAGAGAGACCAGGGCAGGAAAAACACATCTCCAAAAACCCTATCTGAAATAAGCATCTAAAATTACAAATTGTAAGTAATAGCAAGGAAATGTGTTAGATTATCTTTTGTTTTAGCTTGTGAATTTTCCCTATGCTAAGAAGGAGGTTTATTCCTGTTTTTTGTAACTTTAAAGTTTTGTCTAGAGGGTAATCCTCTGTGTTTTAAATCTTATTACCCTGTAAAATTACCTTCCATCCTGATTTTACAGAGGTGCTTCTCTTACTTTTTTCTTTATAATAAAGTTCTGTTTTTAAGAATCTGATTGATCTTTAGTGTCCTAAAAACCCAAGGGTCTGGTCAGTGCTCACCTTGTTTACCTATTTGGTTGGTATATTATTCTCAAGCCTCCCCAGGAAAATGGGGGTAAAGGGGTTTGGGGGGATATTTGGGGGAAACAGGAACTCCACGTGGTCCTTTTCCTGAATCTTTGTCTAACTCACTTGGTGGTGGCAGCAATATCGTCCAAGGACAAGGAAGAATTTGTGCCTTGGGGAAGTTTTTAGCCTAAGCTGGTAGAAATAAGCTTAGGGGGTCTTTCATGTGGGTCCCCACACCTGTACCCTAGAGTTGAGAGTGGGGAGGGAACCCTGACAGCCTGTTGGTATAATTGTGAATGACTATACTCTCCCATCCCTGACTTGGTTTCTGGAGAGAGGGGCCTGATCAATTGGTCCAGAAAACCAGGACAATGACATTCTATCAGTGAGGAGGCAACTACCCTTCTTCAGTAGGATCTAGTAACCTGTATGACCACTTCAATTCCTTCCCTTAGGCTACAATTCATTCAGCGAATTTCTGCCATCATGCCTGATTCAACAAATCAGATTGGGCGGAGGCTCCTGGGCTCCACCCAGCCTCCCCGTGAAGTGGTTGAGGAGGGAGTTGTGAAGGGGAAGTGCATAGAGGGCCATAGGGCCAACTGGGTCTATAAAAGGGTTTCTATGCTCTCAGCTCCTGGTTTTTAAACCTTGGCAAGGGCCCACAAGGAGGCTAACTGGGGGCATTCCCTCTCACCTGAGACTAAGAGGGCTCAAACCTCCACACCATTCAGCGAGGTTTGGTTGCAGGAGTACAGCTAGGTCCTTCAGATTGGACAATTCTTCCTGCAGCTACAGGAAACTTTCTGTCCTTATCCCTTGTCAACTACTGTATCAGCAGCTTTGTTTATCAACTCCAACACCTGGGTTTCTGTTGTTCCCTTGTTCATATGACAATCCATCTTCTTTTGAAAAGTAGGCAAACCGTTATTAATTAATACATCCACATATTGAGGACAACCAACGTCTTTGTGCATGTCAGTGCCATCACAGGCTGTGGCTAATCCTTCATGATAGGCATGAGGAGACTCAGCCTTTTTTTTTTGTTTAATATTTGCTAACTGTGCAATTCCTGCCTGTGCTGCAAATAAAATCTCTTCCAACTTAGCCAGTGTCTCAGCAAAATCCTTAGCTTCTGACTGAAAGTCTGATGGGAGAGTTTACCACAAAGAAGGTTCCACTGGCATTTGTAAACTCTTTAAACTAACTCTATAATCCAGCAGAAACATTTAACTATTACTCTCAATTCTCATAGCATGCAAACCAATTAGATCACCTTTCTTTAACTCGACCAACTTTTTTAGCTACCAAATCCAATGTTTTAACACCCACTACTGCCACAGGGCAAGGTCCCGCATTTGGTTCCTCTGACCCTTCACCCTCATCTGAGTTACAAGGATCTGTTAGCAAGTCACCGCTGGAGAGGGGTGGGTGGATGGTAGGCTAGAGAGCTGAAAGTTAGAATAGCCTGAAAGTCCCCTGGCCAGTGTTCCCTCTAATTTTTTACATCCAGGTGTGGAATGAATTTTGTTATGTGCACCAATATGGAGGTGATGTGTGGCGGGGATGGGGCCGAGGGGTTTGGAGTGCGGGAGGGGTCTCAGGGCTGGGGCAGAGGATTGGGGTGTGCGGGGATGAGGGCTCTGCCTGGGGGTGAAGGCTCTGGGGTGGGGCTGGGGATGAGGGGTTTGGGGTGTGGGAGGGGGCTCAGGGCTAGGGCAGAGGGTTGGGGGGATCAGGGCTCTGGTGTGGGGCTGGGGATGAGGGGTTCAGGCTGCAGGAGAGGGCTCAGGGCTAGGGCAGAGGATTGGGTGCAGGGGGTGAGGGCTCCTGCTAGGAGTGAAGGCTCTGGGGTGGGGCTGGGAGTGTGAGGTTTGGGATGAGGGAGGGGCTCAGGCAGTGGGTTGGGGTGCAGGCTGTGGGGTGGGGCCGAAGGGTTTGGGGTGCAGGTTGCCTCGAGACTGTGGCGGGGAGAGAGGACTCCCCCCAGCCCTCTCTTGCCAGAGCAGCTCGGGGCTGGGCGAGAGGCTCCTCTCCCGTGCCACGGCAGATCCAGCAGGGTGGGGTGGGGCGGGGTGGGGCTGGGGAACCTTGAGCGGCCCTTGATAGCCTGCTGCGTGGCCGCACAGCTTACAGGGAACTTAGCCTCTGGCCTCTTTTGTGCAACCTAATTCTGTATAAAGACGGTTAGAGAATGTCAGTATTGCCCGCGCTTCCTCACAAACTGTAATAGTTTCCAACATCCTTTTTTCAACAGTGTCTAGAATCTCAAGATGTAAGAAGGCGTATCTGAGATTCCTGCCACTCCTTCAACAACCAAAGCTTTTATCCCAAGCGGGGCTATCATGGTTTGAACGACTCTCTGTGTCAGAGGCTGCTTGCTCGCTCAGTCTTTGAGCTCTGGATCTTTTTAGTATTCCACTATACTCTTGTCCCTCTTCCTCCTGTCCTGGGGAAACCAGAGACACAGATCTAGTCTCTCCAGAGGCATATTCACTATTAGAGAAAAACCTCCCTGGGAAGCTGAATATCAGCCTTCATCTCCCGAAACATCAGATCATCAGAGGGTCTGTTCTAAAATCCTGATTCCCTTCACATAAAACAGCACAAAGCTTGGCCCACTCACTCTGCGTAGCTGTATTACAAATCTCACCAATTCTTGAGCATGATCCCCAAATTCCTCAAACTTACTGCTCCATAGCTTTTTCCTTCCATAGCTGGGCATGGATCTGGAAATGGAGGGCAACCCTTCTAAGATGCCAGTTTCTAATCCGAGCCTGTTCAAAATCATTAGACACCCTAGCAGTAAGATTCATCAGTGCTTGTACGTGGTACTCTGCCTGGCCTGCAATATCTTTATTCTCTATTACAGCTAATTCATGTTTCTCTACCTGTTGTCTAAATTTTATTTTTAATGCATTGCATGCTATAAACAATCCATTGCTACTCCCTTTAACTTTCAGCTCTTAAGCTGCTTATCATTAGCTTTGCACTCAATGAATACACAAACCCAAAAGGATCTGGCTGGTCTGCTTCATTCACCATGATGTCCAGACCCCGCCTTTCCTCCCCCCTGACTGGCAAGATAAGATTTTAAAAAAGGCACGAAAATTGCTTGTTCCCTCCGGAAACCAGACATGGTAAATCTCTAAGTGCTCTTTCCTAGGGCTTCTGTACCACTAGATTCTGAGGAGGTGTTCCCACTCAGTACAGTTACCAGTGTAAATATTATTAACTCATATCAAAGTTTATATATTAGCAGCCTGACTCAGTTTCCCCAATATCTTTATTTGAATCTTTGGCCCCTCTTTGGATCTGAACCAATATAGGGTGGAGGCTATGTTCATTCCTTTTGGTTACTTGAATCAAGAATAGGTGCACGGTCAGCTTTCAAATACTCTTCTGAAGGTCTGTGGTTTCTCTCTGGATCAGAATCAGTACAGGTGGAGGTAGATGCCCATTCACCTCCCACACTCCTCTTCACTACCAGAATCAAAGGTAGGTGCACGGTCACCTCCTCTCTTTTGGGTATGCTACCACCTGGCAGTCCCCGAGGAACGTTACGTCTCTGGCCAGTCACTACAGCCCCTTTGGGACTGTGGGAGGATGCTGGACCCAACCGTCAGATGCTTGTTGATATCTCAGGGTACCCAGACAGTCTCAGATTTATGTCCTGGTGCCAGTACTGGGTTTCTACAGCCTCCAGTACCAACAAAAAAAAATTAAATCAAATACTTAAAAAATAATTTCCCCTACATAACACTACAAATGTGTTTAATGCAGCTGTTCGCAAAGAGAAGGCACTGTGGATTGATAAGCAGTGCTCTGTTTGCAAAACAAACCCACCGACTGTTTCAAAACACTTTACAGCTGAGTGCAGAACGTATCAAGGATTCTACGAGAAGTGAGAGTTTGCTCTCTGGCCTTTCTCACTCCTCAATGAACCCCCATATCACTCAACAGGCGCCCCACAGTCCTGCTGTGGTCGCCAACCTGTAACTTTAATTTATGTGTTCCGAGTTAATTGTATAAAGATAAGAAATAGAACCAAACTGAACTTTCTAAGGTTTAAGCCTCTGGGGCAGTTACAGACCATTTAATTTAGTGGAGGGCTGTGAATGACACAATGAGTAAAGGAATTAAAGACTTTATTTAAAATAAAATAGTTAAAGCAAACGGGCATTACAGTATATCCACACACTGCATTTATACGCACATTCCGAAACGAACTGGTGCATTCAGGCGTGATCAGTGCCTGGATGAGAATGGGTATATAATTCTGCCTCTAATGGTACCTAGATGGTGGATGAGCATACTACTCCAAAGTTAGTGAACTACCCTTTTAATAACCAATTATATAACACCCCTTAATTAATTAAGCCATATCTACATTTCCACTACCATATTTAATCTTCCATACTCTAAAACCCAGTATCTTCTACTTCTTTATTGTCCATTAATATCAAAACTCATTCTAATTACCATTTGCGTCAATGCAAATTCCGCAGTTACCGATATTCCAAAACATCCAAACATTCCCCTACAAGACCTGCTAAAACCAGTTAACACAAAAACATATGTCATTTCTATTAATCTCTCTGAGTCACCCAGGCTAAAATCCTTAGCTCTAGCTAATATGAGGTTTAAACTTTAGGCCTAAAGGCCTGTTCCCTACTTACACTTCAGCACATTTTCAATCAGCATAAGCAAACATTACCTTGTAGGCTGCAGTTGAAGGGGAGCCCAATGTGCATCTGTATTGATAATAATACAAAGAGGTGAGTAGTATGAAGAAAGGTTCATTAAAGCATATGGTAGTGGGATCAACAGAGAAAGGAGAATAAAGACTGACAGAAGAAAGTTCCCTCAAGTGACAGGAGTGTGTACAGCATGGCTTGAGGCAAAGAATGGGATAAACCCAAGGGACGAGGGCCAGATAAGCTGTGAAGTGACCCAACAGGTGGAGAATGGAACTGACTTGGCAAATGAGGAAGACAGGATATAGGAGACTATACAGAGTGGGCAGGGGAATTGAAATCGTGCACTTTTTGTGCACAAGAAACTGTGCACAGATACGTTATTGCTTTCAGTTTTCTCACTGAAATACCAGACAGCAATTAAATACAATATACTTTACATTTTTATTTCACCGGTTTACCTGGTTTAGCTACAAGTGACTATTTCTACATTAAAAAAAAATCTGCTTTTTAGTATTTCTATTTCAGGTATTTTATAAAAATAAAAGTTAACATTTTTATACTTTAACTGCTTCATAAATATTAATATAATTTTTTATCGGATAAACGTAATTTAATAGTTTATGAGAAACTTGAGATTTTTTCATCTGCAGTTTGTTACCATGTAACACTTGGAGAGTTGCCAGGACTATGCCATCTATGCACAAGACCTGCTAGCAGAAGTATTTGTATATTTAGAGCCTTTCAGCTCAGTCTCCTACCATTGACTAAGAACCCTTCCAGTGACTCCTGAATGGAAGAATGCCTGGGCATCACTTGAGATCATCTTCATTATGATACCATGGGTATCATGAGGTGTCTATACATAAAAATGTGAAGGCACGTCACAGTTCTATTAAAAATAAGAATGTTTTTTATTAAGCACTGCTTAAAAAAAAAAAGAGGAAAATTTGAGTACAGCTACAGATCTTTCAATGAACAAAATTGCTCCTCTCTTTTCTGTTTCTGGCAAAGTTGTTAGAACGCGAGAAAGCGGTCTCCTCTGGAGGGTTAGAGAAGTGACTTAGGTCAAATTGAGAGCTTAATGGGGCAGCATGTACTGTTTCCTCATTCTGTGGCCATTTCCATGCCTAGTACCATTAGTCAAAGCAGCACTGCATGGTCAGTTTAACTCAGATAATCTAAGTGGGATTCTGCTTTTTTACATTAGCACTAAGAGTACCTTCCTGGCAGCAGGTTATTGTTGAGGATCTAATGCACAGAAGTAGGTCAAGCAGATAGCTTGTTTTTCCTAAACAAAGATTGGCCCTATGGATGTGAAATTACATTTGGAACAGTAAGCCAAGGCATATAGGTCATTTGTATAGGAGTTTTAGAAGCCATTTCATAAAGCACATTTGTAACCTGTGTAGGATACTTCTTGTATCTTGGAAAAAAAAGGCAGAAGTTAGTGGTAGCAAATGACAGCTTCATACATCTAGTGCCTTCGTACCGCCAGTTTAGCCAGGACATTTTATTTGTGGCCTCTTGAAATTTCAGTTACCATCACAAAAGAAATTTGGTGACTGGCCGCCAAGAAACAGCTCTCCGAATGACCGTGAGATTCTGCTTTAAGACAAAAAGCAAGATGAATTTCTCTTGGATTTCTCAGAGATAGGCAATAGATTGGCATGTTCTGAAAACCCACCGGTAGCCCCAGGTCCTGAAAAATATTTATGCTATTATTGTATTATAGCTATCCGAATCTGAATGCATTATGTTAAAGAATCAAATATTCTGTGAAATACTTATAGTCTTTCCTTAATTTGCAGAACTGTCTGGCTTTGACTTCAGCTGTGTTCTATGACTTTCCGAGCACTGGGGTCTAGGCATGTACTTGGTAAGAGTAAGTTTTGCAGTGCTAGCTCTAGGCTCTTCCAAACCCTGTTCCCTACAATGGAAGCTGAGCTTAACGTAGGTGCAGGCTTCACGATTTGATGAAGGCTCCTGCTTCAATGTTTGCATGGGACTCCCTATGATCTTGGGCCTGACTGAAGCTTGGTCATCGGTAAGATATTTGCTTAGACACTCACTGCTAGTTAATCCAAAAGTGGTGATCATAAATAAAATAAGGAAGAGAAAATATATCTTTCATTTCTATATAGCATTCCTCATCCCGAAGAGCTTTTCAAACTTTACATCTACAGATAGGATGACCAGACAGCAAGTGTGAAAAATCGGGACAGGGGATGGGGGTAATAGGAGCCTATATAAGAAAAAGTCCCAAAAATCGGGACATCTGGTCACCCTATCTACAGGAATCACTCCACCCATCACTGAAATGCAGCTACCTTAGAGTGGAACTCAGCATCCATGTAAAAGTTTTCACCAACATGACATAATATTGCTTCAATGCTATTTGACAGGCATTTAGCAAAAACCCGTAAAATACGTAGGACATTCGTAGGACATTTTAAAAATTGTATCACAAAAATAACCTGACTGCTGTTCACTGGATCTTTACACCATCACTTCACATTCAGAGTTGACTCTAAAACAGCACTCTACATTAAAACCAAAAAAGAGCAAGAGTGATTATCCTTTGAGATTCATCTAGTTGAAGTTTAGATATGTGATACCTGCGAGTCCTCATACTAATCTCAAAACCCCAACAGCATTGAGCTAATGGCAAGTGCTGAACTTGAGAGGCCATTCAGTGGTAAAGCTGACATTCCATTCTTAAGAAAAAACGTTGTTTCAAAAGGTAACTAATTTATTTATGGCATAAAGATACAGGGGCTATATTCTAAAAAGAGGAAGTTCTGCTTAATCACAAGAGATCCTCATCTAGTACCAGAACAGGTTGCACAATGAATGTTACATAAAACTTTGATAACTATTTGACTTCCCATTTTGCTGATATTAATTAGTAAGTATTTCTAGATGCCCTTTTACAGTCTGACTTGGAGTAGCATTCAGTGTTCTCAGAGAGCATTTCAGTGGATAGAACATTTTAGGCTTGGGCTGTATGGGAGATTGTATCATTGTCCATTTCTCAGAATGAGGGTATTTTAAATGGTCAGAAATTACTAATGAATCATATGTTTTCCACAAAAACTCCTGGTTAAGAAAAATATTTTTGGTGCTCCCCATTAGGAATACTGTCCTTGCATCTTGTAAGGCAAATAGAACTTACAATCCCCCAAATAGTTCTATCCTACTTAGTCTCTGATGTACTCCCCCAAAGAATGGGTATTGGCATGGCTCAAAAGGTAAAAGCTAGAGTGGGCTTGACTGGAGCACCTAATGATTGCTTCCTTCAGAGTCTGTTTTCATTCATCTATTTCCTATCCAAAGCCATTATATCAATGTTCTCAATTCCCTCATTACACGTTAACTCACCACTAAGACAGTGGCTAGTCTGTCTGGGGTCTCTCAGAACAGCCTGAATTGGGATATTCTATAAAGGAGACATTTTCTTAATTATTTTATGGAACAAAGATGTTGAGTTCTGCTAAATTTCAGCTTTACTGAATGGTAAGGTTTTAAGTTGTATTTTGGCGATTAGCCTCATGTCCTTTATCGATATTTGCTCATGAAGAGTTTTAAGGCCACTATAGGTCAGCAGACTTAAACATTCTGAAAACCAAGCAATGGGGAAATGGGGCTGACTGGAAGGAGAAGTCTATGAAAAGTTCTCACTTCCTCTCCAACAGTTGTCTGCAGAATGAAAAAGATTGAGACTCACTGCTCTAAGGGATCATAGACAAATTCAATATATGGTGGTGATAAGATGGGGAAATATTTCCCAGATATATTACTTAGTTCAGAAAAAGGATGGAAATCAAGAGTGGAGGTTCCTAATGTGAAGGAAATGTAGCTCCCAAAATGCAGGGAGCCAGCTTTTAAAAAAAATGAGGCTAGGGGGAAGGAATTCTTAGTTTTTTTAAAAATAGCCTTGAACTGTTTCAAGTAGACTCATAGAATATTAAAGTTGGAAGAGACCTCAGGAGGTCATCTAGTCCAATCCCCTGCTCAAAGCAGGACCAACACCAATTAAATCATCCCAGCCAGGGCTTTGTCAAGCCCAGCCTTAAAAACCTCTAAGGATGGAGATTTCACCACCTCCTTAGGTAACCCATTCCAGTGCTTCACCATCCTCCTAGTGAAATAGTGTTTCCTAATATCCAACCTAGACCTCCCCCACTCCAACTTGAAACTATTGCTTCTTGTTCTGTCATCTGCCACCACTGAGAACAGCCGAGCTCCATCCTCTTTGGAACCCCCCTTCAGGTAGTTGAAGGCTGCTATCAAATCCCCCCTCACTCTTCTTTTCTGCAGACTAACCCCCGTTCCCTCAGCCTCTCCTCGTAAGTCATGTGCCCCAGCTCCCTAATCATTTTTGTTGCCCTCTGCTGGACTTTCTCCAATTTGTCCACATCCCTTCTGTAGTGGGGGGGACCAAAACTGGACACAATACTCCACGTGTGGCCTCACCAGTGCCGAATACAGGGGAATAATCACTTCCCTCGATCTGCTGGCAATGCTCCTAATAATACAGCCCAATATGCTGTTGGCTTTCTTGGCAACAAGGGCACATTGCTGACTCATATCCAGCTTCTCGTTCACTGTAATCCCTAGGTCCTTAGTAGATCTTTTCTAGTGCCACTTTCCTACCTCTTCAGTCCCTTCAGTGAAGTTACCTTTGCTGTAGAAGCATGGCAGAACAATGCATGGTAATGGAGATTTCAGTCCTGTGCTGCAGCAACCACAGTACAGCAAGCTCTTAAGCAATCTCAGTGATGCTTAATCCATAAGAACAAACTGGCAATGTGCTCTGGAGCTGATGCTAAATCAATACATGTATAATTAATTGGCACAACTCTCTCTTCACAATGACCTAATATATCAGTTCAGTTACATACTCAGTATTTAAAAATTTAAAGACTGAAACTCAAGCCAGCCTTTTATACATTAGAAGTCAGTACTGGTTTGGTTTACTAGGCTGATAAATATCAATACACTTCTCCGTCTGAAACCCAATAGCATAGGGGACCTAAAAATGAATAAAAGAATCATAATGTTATTTCATACTAACACAATTCCCACCAATGACCCGTGAGTTTTAAAAATCCTATAAATTTGCATTGCAAGAAATGTGTTTCATCTGACATAAAAAAAAATTAGCGGTAGCATTTTAGATCTTTCTCTCCTCTGCAAATACTATTCAACGTGCCTGGGCCTTCTATATTTTAATGGCAGTAAATATTTATATCTGAATCTTTTCCATGACTTTTGTCATTTTATACACTATTTATTCATCTTATAAAAATACTGAAAATATTTGAAAAGAGTAATAAAAACAATGCTCTTTTTAGATAATCAAAATACAGATCTTCTGGTCAAATTATTTTGTAACTGTTCTATGTTAGCTCAGATAACAAGGACATACTGTAAACTTGGACATCTGAGTATCTATTAAAAAACTCTAAAGTTTTGCTGTTGCTTCAGATGATATTCACAATTTTCACAGAGAATAATGCAAAGGTGAGTAGTTTCTTGTATGATGGATGCAGGTGAAATATAGTCATTGATTTTTGCAATCCATGAAATGAAAACAGAATTTACAAAATGGATTTTTATTAAATGAAAGAAAATCTGTTTTGTGGGTCAAATATGAAATAGAATATACAAAAACTTTACATCAGTTCTCTCAAAGAAATAAAACCCTATCTAGAATGAAGCAGCACGCATTCCTTCCAAGAACAACACAAATGGGTGAATAAGCTCCTTATGGCAGTACAGGATCACACAGTATGCTGTGCTAAAATTCCAGGTTACAGAGAAGCAAAGTTAAAAATCTAAGTGGTCTCCCTAAAGAACCCAGCTAGTCCACAAAATAACTTAAGAGCATGAAATTCAGTCATTTTGTATTCTCTTAGAAGCCAGTGACAGGTAGGTCAAGTGCAGAGATCACAAAGCTTGCATATTACATTCTCAGTTTCTATACAAATATAAATTGTTCTTTTTTTATTTTAAAAATTCTTTTATATTTGATAGTATTTAATTGCGGAAAAAGGTAAGACCAGATCATCAGGTTCCTGCTATATTATTCAAGCAATTCCATCCTCTTTGTGGCCTTCTTTCCTTTGAAGCCTGTTACCCAAAACCATACCTTGACATATATAAAAAAGTTACCGTATGTTAAATCATAAATCTTTGTACTACTGTCCTAGTATATGAAGGTTCTGCAGAGCTCATAACACTTCTTTGGCATAGTACACCAAGTCCCCCTTAATACTTTTCCTTTTAAAAAAGTATATTATCCTTTAGTAAAACACCTTAAAAACATCTACTTCTGATTTTGTAAAATAATGTGTCACCTCTTGTGTTGCTTTGCAAAATATACACACACATTTTGGAAAAACCTTGAGTACTGACATAAGGGGCTCATTTGAAATTAGATCTGTTACAAGCAGTAAAACATAGTTACAAATCCCCTCTCATATGAATGTCACATGAAGTCATTTAATTCAGCTTCAAGTGCTGCTGCCATTTCATCTGCCTCTGAACTGCTCCCCTCCTCATCCTCGTTGCTGGACTCTTTACTGGATTCACTGGCAGCATCATCTTCATCCAGTTTGCGCTTGTGACCCCTGTAAGTGTGGACAGAGAAAATACATGAACATGATGATCTACTTGCCTATAACAATGGAAAATAGACAGCTTAAGGTTTTTGAAGCTTTTATCAGATCTAGACAAAAGATAAAGCACCTATTATCTAACAAACAGAATTAGATCACAAACATTTGGTCTTTTAACCACTATTCTATACTGTAAACCTTGATACTGTAAACCTGAGCTACTGTTAATTTATTATTCCTACTTTCTGAGCAACTAACAAATCAAAGTTTAAGGACCAACTAAAAAAGTTGTTTTAATTTCCTTCCTTCCCTAGTCATGAAGGAAAAAAGTCTTTTCTCTATCATTTAAATACCAGCAATAAAATATTACTAAGGCAAAATTTCCAGGTAAGTTTTGGGTCTATCTTTTTGTAAAAATGAAATCCAAACTGAAAAGCAAAAATATTAATGAGGAGGCAAAGATAAATGAAATGCAGCTATATTAGCTTGTGCCTCATAGGAAGTACAGAGCAATAGTCATAGATAAAAACAGCAAACAAAAAAACTGGAAATGAGAAAAATTTGAACTAAGCTTGGAGACCTTACAAAACAATGAAGAACACTAGCGACAACAGTTTTATTGTATTTGATAACGTCCTGTAAACTTCTAGTCTAAACTAATTAGAAATAAGCCCCAAAAGGATGATCCTATTCCCTCCCCTTTAAAATTTCTGAAGAGAGGGGATTGCAAGCCTGCATCTTCAGTTCTACTTCTGTTCTTAAAGTGAAAGAGGCCTGTTTTCCTAATCTTATTCAGGGATAGCTTAAAGAAAGATTATGGAAACCTTGAAAGGCGAGCTCCTGGGGCAGCGCGGCTGCAGAGCCCAGCCTGACCCGGTGCTCTGTGCTGCGCGGTAGTGTGGCTGGCTCCTGCCAGGCAGCGCAGCTGCCTGTTCTGGTGCTCTGGGTGGCGCAGCTGTAGCGCCGCCAGCCATCGGTGCTCCAGGCAGCACGGTAAGAGGGCAGGGAGCGGAGGGGTTGGATAGAGGGCAGGGGAGTTTGGGGTAGTGGTATGGATAGGAGTCGGGGAGGTCAGAGGGTGGGGAACAGGGGGGTTGAACGGGGGTAGGGGTTCCGGGGGCAGTCAGGGGACAGGGAACGGGGAGAGGTGTGGATGGGGCAGGGGTTCCAGGAGGGGCTGTCAGGGAACAGGGGGGGGTTGGATGGGGCAGGAGTCCTGGGGGAGCTGTCAAGGGGCAAGAAGTGGGGGGAGGGTGGGTCACATAGGGGGCGGGGGCTGGGCCACGCCTGGCTGTTTGGGGAGGCACAGCCTCCCCTAACTGGCCCTCCATACAATTTCAGAAACCTGATGCAGCCCTCAGGCCAAAAAGTTTGCCCACCCCTGCATTAAACCCTGGTCAGTTTCCTTATCTCAGTTCTCATATAATGTACAGTACATGCATAAGATAGCATGAGTAGTAAGATAAATTAAATTAACTTCTTCATGAGAACCCAAACCCAAAACCATGACTGAATCAAAGGGAGCAAATAGCTGTAAAGAGAAGACTCAACCAATCCCCCCAAACAAAAGCTACCTTAAAAATAATAAATGATGTTTTTGTATTCTATATATAAAACCTGGAATACTAAACAGGAGGCAAATATCTTTGGACAGAGAAAGAAAAGGCCTGTTAATGACAATTCACTAGATAGGAGCAGTTCACCACTTCAGTGTCCTTTAGTAGACTCCTCTGGAGTAGCCAAAAAAACAGAGCATAACTCAAACCATTATAACTTTTCATTTTCCACCCTGTTGGGAGGAGCAGTACTTTTGAGCAAGACCATCAAGTCTGGGATGGAGAGAACTACTTTGGAACTGAATTTTCAGGATTGGCAAGGCTAGAAGTCTTTTGGGACTGGCTATGGTTATATGCAGCAGAAGGAGAATGTTCACATTCTTTGGCCATTAATAGCATCACTGAACTCTGAAACTCTTCTAAGCTTTGCGAGAGGTACTTTCTATAACACAATCATTAGAAGGTAGGCATGCATGAACTGTTTCTACTTGTTGGCCAAAGGGAGAACATGCACACTGGGTTTTTTTTTTCTTCTGTGCACAAGACAGGTAGCTCTTTCCTGTGGTGAAGTAATCTACCTCTGATCCCACTGAGGATTACCTAAAGAAACGACACCATCTGCTAAAAAAACTCCCTGACAAAGCACAGGAACAAATCCGTACAGACACATGCCTAGAACCCCGACCAGGGGTATTCTATTTGCTACCCAAGATCCATAAACCTGGATATCCTGGACGCCCCATCATCTCAGGCATTGGCACCCTAACATCAGGCTTGTCTGGTTATGTAGACTCTGTCCTCAGACCCTACGCTACCAGCACTCCCAGCTATCTTCGAGATACCACTGACTTCCTGAGGAAACTACAATCCATCGGTGATCTTCCAGAAAACACCATCCTGGCCACTATGGACGTAGAAGCCCTCTACACCAATATTCCACACAAAGATGGACTACAAGCTATCAGGAACAGTATCCCTGATAATGTCACAGCTAACCTGGTGGCTGAACTTTGTGATTTTGTCCTCACCCACAACTATTTCACATTTGGGGACAATATATACCTTCAAGTCAGCGGCACTGCTATGGGTACCCGCATGGCCCCACAATATGCCAACATTTTTATGGCTGACTTAGAACAACGCTTCCTTAGCTCTCGTCCCCTAACGCCCCTACTCTACTTGCGCTACATTGATGACATCTTCATCATCTGGACCCATGGAAAAGAAGCCCTTGAGGAATTTCACCATGATTTCAATAATTTCCATCCCACCATCAACCTCAGCCTAGATCAATCCACACAAGCGGTCCATTTCCTGGACACTACTGTGCTAATAAGCGATGGTCACATCAATACCACCCTATACCGGAAACCTACTGACCGCTACACTTACCTACATGCCTCCAGCTTCCATCCAGGACACACCACACGATCCATTGTCTACAGCCAAGCTCTAAGATATAACCGCATTTGCTCCAATCCCTCGGATAGAGACAAGCACCTACAAGATCTCTATCAAGCATTCTTAAAACTACAATACCCACCTGCTGAAGTGAAAAAACAGATTGACAGAGCCAGACGAGTACCCAGAAGTCACCTCCTACAAGACAGGCCCAACAAAGAAAATAACAGAACACCACTAGCTGTCACCTTCAGCCCCCACTAAAACCTCTCCAGCGCATCATCAGAGATCTACAACCTATCCTGAAAGATGATCCTTTACTCTCACAGATCTTGGGAGACAGACCTGTCCTCGCTTACAGACAACCCCCCAACCTAAAGCAAATACTCACCAGCAACCACACATCACTGAACAAAACCACTAACCCGGGAACCTATCCTTGTAACAAACCCCGATGCCAACTCTGTCCACATATCTATTCGAGTGACATCATCATAGGACCTAATCACATCAGCCATACCATCAGGGGCTCGTTCACCTGCACATCTACCAATGTGATATATGCCATCATGTGCCAGCAATGCCCCTCTGCCATGTACATTGGCCAAACCGGACAGTCTCTACGCAAAAGAATTAATGGACACAAATCTGACATCAGGAATCAAAATACTCAAAAGCCAGTGGGAGAACACTTTAACCTGTCTGGTCATTCAGTGACAGACCTGCGGGTGGCTATATTACAACAGAAAAACTTCAAAAACAGACTCCAAAGAGAGACTGATGAGCTAGAATTGATATGCAAACTAGACACAATCAACTCCGGTTTGAATAAGGACTGGGAATGGCTGAGCCATTACAAACATTGACTCTATCTCCCCTTGTAAGTACTCTCACACTTATTATCAAACTGTCTGTACTCGGCTAGCTTGATTATCACTTCAAAAGTTTTTTTTTTTTTCTCTTAATTAATTGGCCTCTCAGAGTTGGTAAGACAACTCCCACCTGTTTATGCTCTCTGTATGTGTGTATATATATCTCCTCAATATATGTTCCATTCTATATGCATCCGAAGAAGTGGGCTGTAGTCCACGAAAGCTTATGCTCTAATAAATTTGTTAGTCTCTAAGGTGCCACAAGTACTCCTGTTCTTCTTTTTGCGGATACAGACTAACACGGCTGTTACTCTGTAATCTACCTTGATTTCCCCGAGCCAAAGAAAAACCTGCCTTGCCAGTTTCTTGTTTACGGAGTACAGCTGGGTCTACCTTCAAGAGATTCTCCCTATCTACAAGAGAGTTATATTTTCTAGCAAGGTATGGTGCTGTCAAGAGACGTCTTTCTGAATATTGGCCAATTTATAAATTTGTGTGCTTCCCCACAAGAGGATTGACCATGTTCCTCTTTCATGTAATAGCCAACTACTTGTTTTGTCTGTTTGGATTAATACTGCTAGACTTCATATCAAATTTTTGAGTATCTCCAAAGAATTAAGCACAGTCTTTATCAGAGGTTGAAATGCATCCTAGATTCCTCAAAGAATCATGTTCCTGGGTGTGAAAGCTCACCAAGAAAGCTCCTACAAGTCAACTGTGATATATCCATAATCAAAAGTATTTGGCTCTGAGAAACCTTGATGTCTGCTTCTTTTGCCGCAAAAGAATTTGATTCCATATAGGTTAACCTCAGATGGCCACACCAGCAAAGGATAAAGCTGTGTGTGCTTTAATCGGTCTGGGCTTCAACGTATTGGAAATAATTAATAAGGAACCTTGAGATGCCATATCCCTTATGGTAATGTGTACTATCCCATCAATAATCAAGACAGAGATGAACATGTACAGTGGGTTTCTCTTAAATTAAGAGCCCCCCACTTTAACCATTAGGTAGGGTAATACTGGCCTGTGCATGTGTCCACAACACATAAAATGGCGAATAACTCTAGTTCAGTTAATATTTACCTATCAGCAAAAAGGAAAAACGACATTTATTCAGAGTGCCCACTGTGTACCTTCAAGAGTGTAGAGATGTAGTATACTGCAACAAGGACACTTTGAAAAACAATACTGTGAACTGTGCATTCCAAAAACATATAGATATGAACAGATAGGGATATGAACATATGAGCTTGTAAGCCTGTCAGAGATCCAGAGCAATGAAATTAGTATTTTTTTGAGCAATTCAATGTATTCTTCTTCGGAAAGACGCTTCAGAAGTTCTCTGAAGTCCAGATCCTTTGATATGATGGGGCCTGTATGTGAGAGATGTTGGTAATCTTTTAACTCCTCTCCCTTATCTTTTTTCAAGGAGACCGACAAGATAAGCTCACCTCAAAACCCAAAATATAAATATTGAGGGAAGTGGAGTGGGTTACCTTATTTGTGCCTTGATCTTATACCAGTAGGACCAAAACACCTTTCCCCAGAAACACTGCTGGTGCATCACTGCCTGTTACCTCACTTGGAAGCTAGACTTCTTCTTTTGGGGAATGGGGCCTGGTGATGATAGTGGCACATGGAGGCATGCTGAGTTTTGAGGTTCAATTTTGGGCCAAAACTCCAAATAAGGCTAAATGAAATGAGGCGAAAAGCTTTGTCCAGGACTGATCTGAATGCGTCATTCTTGTAAATAACCCTGACCTTTTTGGGGGCGGGGGAGGAAGGAGGGTATCACAGTACTCCAGATACAGACTCACGTACAGTAAAAAAAGGATTTCTCAGATGTATTAATCACCTCTACACAGCGTATATTAGCATACAAGTAAGATGAGAAGCACTGTGATTAAAACTGCCCAATAGATATCTTTGAACATTCCCATTAAAAACTGTAAAAACATGTGCAGGCAGAGTTTTGCTTGCTCACTTCACGCTGATTTCAGCCTTTGGAGATACAGCTCTCTTTTGGTCATTAAAGATACCTATTAGTTGAGCAAAATGACTTGTAGAATTAGCTGTTCTTTTTGACATAGAATTCCATTCTACAAATTAATTTTCATGATGCTTTAAGGGACACTGCTGGCATATTTCTTTCCCCCACTCAGTTGTACTGAACGGAGCCCTTGGAAATGTGGAAGATTAAATGCAATATATCCTGTCAGTTCTTATTCTGATGAAGAAAGATAGATTGACAGCTCCACTCAGATGAATTTAGATTCAAAAACTTCCTAACTCACTGAAAAGAAACCTCCAAGCCAACTATCAGTCTTCTGCTGCAATGTAGGGAAATCCGTTGAGAATATGTTTGTTCTCATTAAGACAAACACCTTTGACAATTTGTGCTCTATAAACAATACCTTTACAGCCATTCAAAAGATTTTAAATTAGGATTATGAAATCAAGCCAGAGCTAGTATGGGTAGAGGAAAGGGGGCATCAATAAAATATTGTATTTTATATTTGTAAATTTAGACAATAGATATAACATTACTTGAATCATTTATAATCCTAAGAGAACAGCAGCACATTCCCATGATGGCATAAAATAATCCGTTAACAAGCAGTCTGAAATGTATATTTTCCTCATGAATTCATATCCACTCCTCGTTATTTCCAGTTTCTATTCTATACTGCATTACACTTTAAATGGAAGGCTTTTTATTTTCTCTTAATGATAAAGAGAATGCATCAGCCTTATGCATACAGGGAATAGAATTAGTTTGCCTTGCCTTTTAAAGGTAACTTCTGTTTACTGTTAAACAACATGGAAGCATCAAATAAGAAAACAAACACTGACAGCCAAAAATCATCTTGAACACATTTTTAAAAGTAATCTTCAATAAATATTTACTTAGCTAAGATTAAGTGATTGCTGAATTTTTCCTTTAAACTCCAAATATTGACACAAGAGTGAGTTTCAATAAAAAGAAAATTCCTAAAACTGCACAAATTTACTTCTCTCCCCGCCCCCCCCCCCGTACCTTCTAAAACGTGGTTATATATTTATATATAGTTTAATTTAAAAAAAAAATAAAAATACAGCTGCTCTCTGTGTGGATCACACAAGAGTCCACAGACTAAATGGATTTAGCCTTCAACAGGAATCTTGTAATCTGAGCGTCTGAAATTAGGACTCATTTTTGGCTTCATACCAGAGTCAAAATTCTTGACTCATACCTTAACAATGTACCCATATCATCATCATGCTTAAATCCCCTAAATGAGCAGGACATTTGGTGGATTACAATGGGAGATTTGTACAGAAACCCCTTCTCTTCCAGAAATCACTCCCAGATTTTCACTCAGTTTATTCTTTTTGTGACAGAATATATCCCAGTGTTCATACCCTATGCACTACTGTAATCATGTTTTTACAACTTATGCCTTGGGAGGTATCATTTAAAAATTCAATTTGCTGATCAATAATATGGAAGAATGCAGTTAGCAGCATTATATGTGAAGTTATAAACATGAACTAAAATCATGACTAAAAGTATGTTTTCTAGATGAGTCTGGGGAGTGGCCAAACTGGTTCCTCAGCAACAAAGGGCGAGCTGATGCCTAAGTCAGGTGTCAACAAGGCTGATGGACCATTACCTGTTAAGTGGCCATTTGTTGGCAGGAAAGGGGGAAGAAGCAAAAAAAATCTACATCTTTAGCAAAGAAACACCAAGACTTTTCCTTCCAAACAGACTGCCTGTCACCTTGCTGCCAGCTGGAAATATTTTTCAAGATGGGGACTGAAACTATAAAAAGCAGGGGCAAACACCCCAAGACACCACTCTTTCGCTTTCCCTGCCTATGGCATTCTCGGCATCTGAAAAGACAAATGAAGCAGCTGTTGGACTCTGGGGGAGGGGTACTGACAAAGAGTTTGGTCAGTAAGACTGCTGAAACCATGTGGTGAGAAAATTTTGCTTTGAATCTCATATAGTTTGTTAAATTAGGCACCAGTAAGCATTTTATCCTTATTTTTTTTGTAACCATTTCTGTTTATGCCTCATTACTTGTACTCACATAAAATCTCTCTCCTTGTAGTTAATAAACTTGTTTTTATCTAATCCAGTGTGTGTAAGATGAAGTGTCTGGATAACTATTTAAAATAATGAGCTGGCATATTGTTCCCCTAAAGGAATAATTGGACTTAATACATTTGTACTGTCCAGAAGAGGGCTGGGAACTACAGAACATACATTTCTGGGGAAGATCCGGGACTGGGGGTGTGTTGGGATTACCCTGCAGCATAACCGAGACTGGTAAGAGCCAAGGTGTGGCTGGCTGGCTGCAGCACACAAACATATGATTTACATGCTGGAGGCTGTTTGTGAACAGTCCAGGTCAGAGGCTACAGCAGCAAGGCATTGTAAATGGCACCCCAGGTTACAGGATAGGGGTGACACAGCTACTTATTAGTCTGGACTATAACCCAGGTATGTCACACTCTTGTTTAAGGACAAAAGTTTTTTAGGTTATGTTAATGACAAACTCAGTCTTATTCTTGTTCATATTTAGAGGCAAAACAGAAGTTCTGTGCTTCAGAATGGTTCTGCAGCTGTGGAACTGGAATCTGAAGGGAATCCTCTTTAGGGTCAGCTGTGTAATGGCTATGGTTACTTCTCATGCTGTCTCTTGGACAGTTTAGAGGCCACTGAATATGTTATATGCCTCCATAATGTTCTGCCCTGAGCCAAACCTGGCGCGTTACAGGATAGGATACCTGGTCTCTGTTGATGCTGTCCAACCATTGTGTTTTTAGATCTTTGGGGGGGGGGGGGGGAGAGGGGGTCTTTTCCATCCTGCTTTCACTCAGTCAAAGTCAAAGATGGTTCTCACAAGGAAGTTGGTAGGCATTTGGAGCAGATAACCATAGCACCTTTGAGAGTGGGACCTATTTAGTTAGAAAACGGACCTTGTCATTTGATGTGAATTGATGTTTTCAATCAGAGATGCTTCGTCTAAATCGTGTCCAACTTCTTTTCAATCTTGACAGAGAGAGGCTATATTTCAGTCCCATAGGTCCAAATACTGACCACCAATATATCCTCAGCTTCACCTATTTATCAGGGTGTTAGTTTGCCAAAGATGTTCTTGGCACCTCCTTACTGACTGCTTTTGAGGTGTGGACTTCAAATTCTCTCTGAATGCCACTCATTTTATCAGTCGTAGAGCTGTGGTAAGTGCACCAACAATCTTGACTGGGTGGTCACCTGCTAAGAAGCTAGAGCCTGCTGTGTGTTTGAAATTGCTGATCAGAAAAATTTTGGTTTTACCCCAATTAATTTTCAGGCTGACTTTTGCCGCTGATTTTTCCAGGACTTTAAGCTATTCCATTTATTTGATAACTAGCACTACGTTGTCTGCAAAATCAACAGCAGTGAGGTTCTTATCCTCAAGACATATGCCTAAAATGCATTTGCTCAAGGTGTGGTCAAGCACGTAGTCTATGATGACACTGAAGACTTTGGGGGCGGCAATACATCTTTTTCGAATTTGGAGGAAGGCGGTTCTTTTCCCATCGCGAGAACGGAGTTTGAACAGTCATCACATGGAAGACAGAACATGTAGCAGCTAGGGTCAACTAAACTCTGTTCAGGTGGGTGGAATCTGACTATACCTTCAAGTCTCTGTGAATGACACAGAGGAGACCCAGCATATGTGCAGAGCCGGCCCCCAATTCCAAAGGCAAGGGCAGGTATCTATTGTTGACCAGCAGCCACAGAAATCTTGTAAGGAGCTCCACAAGCCCAAACAGAACAATAGGCTGACAGCTCTGAAGTGGAGTTGGCAGCTGGGCTGCAGGTCTCCCCACTCATCCAATACACCCCTAGGCAACCAGGAAATGGAGGGAAAATGACCAAGTCCTTTAGCCCTAAAGAGAACACTGCCCTCTGTGGCAGCTCCATAGGAATTACTGCAACATCAAAACTCCAGTAGTCTCTGTGAGGTCTTGAAAGGGCAATTTAAAGGCTTGGTAGGGAGAAATTAATTTGCATGAGTTCACTGCCCCTTCATGGGTTACAAAGGTCCAGACCGTAGGCAACAAAGCACATTTATAGCAGCCCTTTCTGTCACCAGATTAGTTTGTCTGGCATGGAGCTCCCATATGTGAGAGTCCGAGGCTTCTCTGCCTCTCACTGCCATGTAACAGAGTCACAGGCTCAGCTCTTAATATTTTTGAAAGGCACTGGACTGATATCCTCCATACAGTACATCTCTGGACAGGTACAGCACAGGCAATAGCAGTGCAAGATTCCCCACACTGCCCCAATCATGATTCTGAATTCTAATCTGGAAGGGCCACCTCAATCTCCATGCACACACAGTCTATGGCCTTCAAATGGAATCTGTGCACAAAAGAGAGAATAGCAATGGTAAGCTTTGTAATATGATACCCAGTTCACTAGGAAAATGACTGAAGGCTTGTAGACACAAACTTACATCCCTGTGGTGCAGACTAAAGAACTAAGTCTGCATTAGTGTGTCCTGTGCTAATTATCCTGTGTGGACCCTGCTGGCGTGCATTAAAAATTCCTTAGTGCACATTAATGTAGCCTTCCTTCAAACAGTACTATGTTAATGCTACTACTCATTAGGGAACACTAAGCATGCATGAGCAGGACTCAGATAGGCCAGTTAGTGAACACTAACTAGGAATAAAATGTACACCCCTCTGGTGTGGACTGAAGCATGTAAACAAGCCATGTGAAAACAACTCATTTAGATAGCCCAGTCCTTATGTAGTAACATTTACCCTACAATCACTATTTGTTCTAATTCATGCCAGCTCAGCAAACTAGAAAAAACTTTATTTTGTATCATAGTACAAATCCCTCACAGCTCAACACTTGGCTAATTGGATTAAAACTAATGAAGCACAGAGGCTTGAAAGGGATGTTGGCTGTACATGTTCTGGGTATTAGTTTAGGTGTTTTTTTTTTTTTTTTTTTTAAAAGGACAGATTACATAATTAGCTACCAACCAGATATGCTGAAGTTTTCAATTATATTTTCTTGACATAAAATAAATAACACAACCTTTCATGTATATTTAATGCAATTTTAGCTGATAATCTACAACAATGTCAACAAAGGCACGGTACCATTTAATAAAAAGAAAAAACTCTGACCTTGTCACATTTTTTCTCATAACCTCAACTAACAATTCCTACAGGACTGGAGAACAATATTCAAGAAAAACACACAGAGAATATTTATTGTATACTACTAGGCCTGGCAGAATTGGATTTATTTTAACAAATATCAATTAATAATATTGATGTTTATTTTTAACAGTTATTTCAACTTATCAATTTAAAGTTTCACATTTGCACAAAATGATGGGTTTTAAGAATTTTAATTTTTTTTTACCAATTAGAAATTTCAGTTGTGTATAATTATGGGGTGGGGGTGTGTCAGACAATACTATTTAATGACACTAGAGATTGAGATTCAAAAAGTTAAATTATCAATATCACGTGTCAAAATATGCAAAGTAAATATCCTTAAATCAAACTCTAATAGATTCTCAAGCAGCATTTTTCTTATTTTGCCCATCTGTAACTTTCAATCATCATCAATGGAACTATTTTTCATCGGCTTGTGTGTGGCAAGGTTAAATCAATGTTTACTGACACTTTCCGATAAAAATCGAATCCTTCCAACTCTATATATTATCAAGCATCCCAAAAACTAATCCTGCGTTAGATCTTTGCTATGAAGTCTCTTACTGTTCTGCATGTTTTTAATTTTAATGAATTTTAGGGAAAAAGTCCTGGTAGAAACACACTAATTTTAATTGACTGATTGTGCATCTGTTTTTAAGTAGGAGGACAGCCAAATGTGAGGAAATTAACTCTCTCAGGTAGCTACACTTAAAATGGTTACAGCCAATACGCTTGCTTTGAAATTAAGAAATCTTAGACGTGTGCACTGCTTTAACATTAAAAAAAATATCTATGAATGCTGAAAGGTTTGTAATGTATGATTTTAATAAACAGTATATGTTTTAATATAAATTCTAAAATATAACTAATTTGAACTAAGCATTTTCAGTCAGCAATTAAGTTACTTTAATAAGTTGGTTCTCTGGTTCATAAAAACAGAAGATGTAAGCAAAATTCATAAATTAATGCATTGCATTTACAGGGATAGTCCATAAATTTGGCCCAACTTTCCATATTTGCAAACATATACTTTTGTGCCTACAACCAACATAAGTGTTTCCAGAATTAAAAAAATAAACTCAGTGTAAACAGTTATTTCTAAACAATTAAATATTTATCTGTCATCTCTGAAAAGTCAACATTTCAGCACTAAGAACTTAGAAGTAAGAAAAGAGCAGAGCTATAACAAAGTAAACTACATCTTTAAAATTCTACTTATATTTCTACCACCACTGATTAGTAGTAAAATTTTAGAAAAGTTTTTACTTGTTACTAACTGCTGCTTTTTATTTACTTTTTGCAATAATCAATGATATTAACGTTAATGAAGTGTTTACAACATACCATTTTGAAGTGGACAATACTCCTTTAAAAGGAAAATGCAAGAATGGTTGGTTTAGACCACAATATAAAGACTTGGTATTACTTTGTAAAAAGACAACACAAAATTAGATATTTCTTTCCAATACACTGAACTCCACATTGTTCATCTGACATTTTCATAATGGAAATGCAGGGATGCATTTGGGCATGTAATCTCTCAATCCTATTTTATACAAATACACACAAAGATCTATTCACTTTATCTGTGCACACATCTGCTCCTGTGCCGAGCAAGCTGTTTTTATTTGAACTAATGTCCTTAAATGGCACAAGATAATATTCAGACAAAAAATACATGGCAACCAACCTGCTAATCTCTCCTTTAAAAACTACAACTGGCATTCCTTATTTGAACAAAATTCTCTCTCTAACCATATCTGCCCCACAAATATTACCTGTTAACAGGTGTCGGCTACTGATGCAGTTGAACCAGTGCTGAACACAAACTTAGGTGCAAGTGTAGACAAAGGCAGAGCATGGTTTTTGAAGACACCAAACATGCTCTGTCCTCGTCTATACTTGCAGCTAAACAGTTCCTAGCACTAGTTCTGCTGCACTCACCGCTACTACCCATTTTTAGCAATAGATGATTTCCATAGTATAGGCAAGCCTCTGTGTATTAGCATAGCCTAATGTGTTTTATAGTCTTCCTCTTGTTCACTCTTAAAAGAGAGAATTACTAACCTAGTAAATATGGAGCAATGGTAGTGCAATCGTACCTCTATAGTTCCTGGGTTTCCAACTTTTTGCCCTCCGTCTAATGTCCTTGAAAGTTAATATGCAGTCACACCACTGACACATGCCTGTGATCATGGAGGAGAGCCTCACCCTTGCTTTAGTCCTTTTAAGCAGGTAGAAAAGCCCCACATTTGGCTGAAGATTCCCCCAAAACTGCAAAAGACACTCTGAGGGAATCTCTTTCAAATCTTGGAATACAGTGCATGCTGGGAGCAGGACTGCAGAGCGCAGGACTATGGATATTCACTAGAGACACTGCCATAACTTGGACAAGTACTCAGGGCTGTTGAAGTTTCGCGGCAGGGTCCTCTCCAGCCCCTGGAGCAGCCCACAATCAGAGGTGAGCGAAGGGGGCTTAAAGCCACCATAGCTTCACTTCCTCCCCTGGGGCTGCAAGTTCTGTGCAGCACCTCTACGAGATACAGACCCGAATCTCATGCTTTAACTTTTATCTTAAACCTTTTGGTTTGGGAATTTCACCACTCAAACTAACATGTGTGAAAGAGCACTTCCCGATTGTCAGATGACAAAGAATAATGTCCTGTGCTTATTTCTAATCGTATTTACACTGGAGATTCAAATGTAATATAATGTACACATTTAAAATGTAATGTACAATCTTTAAATTTGCTTATTTTATCTTTACTTACACCATCTTATAATTTCAAGTCTGCAAGTATACATAATAGCAAATCAATGAACTAAAACAAATAGAACCAGCTTCCTCTACGAAAAACTAAAATAGTGTAAGACTTCAGTGTTAAGGTCTAGATCTGCAAATAATGTTAAGAATTCAGCTCTGCTGTAATCTCTCAGTGGTTTTTGCTCCTATCATTTAAATACTGAGTGCATTCTGAGAGAAAAAATTGATCAGGGATACTAATGACTGGATATATAATTTATCTTAAAATGCATTTGACTATGGTAGCTATGGAGATTAGAAATAAGGGCCACTAACTGGCTAAACAACAAATTCGTGGATTTAATAAAAAAGATGCATGGTGGAGAGTTCGACATATGTGAAACTGGAAAATGATACTTTGCCATTCTCCAGTGCTTTTCAGCTGTACATCCAATTCTCCCCCAAGCACTTTTTCCTCCACAGATTATTCATAGGGGAATTCTGCACCACTGTGCGTGTGCAGAATTCATGTCCCCTACAGATTTCTTTACTTCTCTGCACAAAAATGACTTTCTGACAGAGAAGCAAATGGAAGCCGCAAAAGCAGTCACGTGCCCTTCCCCAGCAGTGCAGGTAAAAAAAGCATCTGTCCTGGCTGGTGGCCCCTACCCTGCACAGGGCTCAGCTGCTAGTCCTATTTGGCTGGGGTTGAGGGAGGATGGGACTTCCTCTTCTCCTGCAAGAAGTGGATGGGGCTGGCTCAGACCCACCCCCAGAAATCTCCTTCAGTTGCACACACACCCAGCTGCGCAATCACCTTACCCCCATCATTCCTGAGCCATAGGGGATGGGGTCACAGTACAGGGAGCTGCTCCCATCTACCCAACCCCTGTGCATCTGGACCCCGCCCATACCCAGACCCCCGCTGAGCCTCAACTCCCGCTACACCCAGAGTGCCCCCCCATCTGAACCCCCACCCTGCTGAGTCTCATGCCCTGCACCCAGACACCACTGACAAGCTGCCCTGCTGCACCTGGACCCTCAACCCTGCTGAGCCCTATCTACCCTGCATCTGGACCCCCACCCCTGCACCCAGACCATCCCTCACTGGACTCCCCCACTTGAACCCCCACCCTCTGAGCCCCACCTCTGGGTGTAGGGGGAGTTGAGGCTCAGAGGGAGGATGGGACTTCCTCTTCTCCTGCAACCTGAGTGTCCTTTTGAATGTGTACACACATGTGCACAGACTGTTATGTTCCACCACCACATCATCTTATTTCTAAGCTAGTCTCCCACACTCAATGGCAGCCTGCTCTTTGCTCTAGCAAAGAGACCGCGGCTTTTGAAAATTAAGTGTCTGGCTGGAGAAATCAGCTGCACCTAGCCTTCACAGAGAAAGGTTCATGTTTTTGTACAATTCCCTCAAATTAATTCTACTCTACATCAAATATGATCAGCATTAGTCTGTTGATTCAATCTGTCACAGTTAGGAATGTGAAGTCAAGCCAATACTCCTTTTCTGAAAGCTCATGTTTCTAATTTTTTTATTCCAGAAATATTCTGATCTCCGATAGATTGGAAAGCTCTATTTTTACTCAACCATCCCATCCCAGTATGCAGAATGCATATGCTACTTCATGTCCATCGAGTGGCTTTAAAACAATGCCAAAAGCCTCATCTGAATATGGAGGCAAACAGTTATTACTTCTATTTCTCGAACGTGCCAAGTCTATAATTTTCCGGAGTGCTTGCGAACAATGAGTAATGCAATCTTGCAATCAATCACAGCTTGTTATTTAATTCGTTATTGAATCCAGTTTTACCACCATGACTGTGGCCATGGCCACTTTCATGCACCATACATAAACTGAACAGTGTCACACATGTGTTCATTCAAATTAGAAAATAAATTTCACATTGATTCAAATAAAAACACTTACTCAGGCCTGGTCTACACTACGAGTTTAGGTTGAATTTAGCAGCGTTAAATCGAATTAAGCCTGGACACGTCCACAAGACGAAGCCCTTTTTTCGACTTAAAGGGCCCTTTAAACTGGTTTCTTTACTCCACCTCCGACGAGGGGATTAGCGCTGAAATTGGCCTTTCCGGGTCGGATTTGGGGTAGTGTGGACGGAATTTGATGTTATTGGCCTCCGGGAGCTATCCCACAGTGCTTCATTGTGACCGCTCTGGACAGCACTCTCAACTCAGATGCACTGACCAGGTAGACAGGAAAAGCCCCCCGAACTTTTGAATTTCATTTCCTGTTTGCCAAGCATGGAGAGCACAGGTGACTACACAGACCTCATCAGCACAGGTAATCATGATGGAGTCCCAGGATCGCAAAAGAGCTCCAGCATGGACCAACAAGGAGGTACGGGATCTGCTCGCCATATGGGGAGACGAATCAGTGCTAGCTGAACTCCGTTGCAGTAAACGAAATGGCAAAATATTAGAAAAAGTCTCAAAGGCCATGAAGGACAGAGACCATAACAGGGATGCACAGCAGTGCTGCGTGAAAATTAAGGATCTAAGGCAAGCCTACCACAAAGCCAGAGAGGCAAATGGAAGGTCCAGGGCAGAGTCGCAAACATGCCGCTTCTACGCGGAGTTGCATGCCATGCTAGGGGGTGCAGCCACCACTACCCCAACCCTGTGCTTTGACTCCATCAATGGAGAATCACGCAACACGGAAGCGGGTTTGGGGGACGAGGAAGATGATGATGAAGACAATGAAGATAGCTCACAGCAAGGAAGCGGAGAAACCGGTTTCCCCAGCAGCCAGGATATGTTTATCACCCTGGAACTGGAACCAGTAGCCCCTGAACTCACCCAAGGCGTGCTCCCAGACCCTGAGGCACACAAGAGACCTCTGGTTAGTGTACTTTTGTAAATATTATACATAGTTTAAAAGCAAGTGTGTTTAATGATTAATGATTAATTTGCCCTGGCAATCGTGGCCAGTACCGCTACTGGAAAAGTCTGTTAACGTGTATGGGGATGGAGCGCAAATCCTCCAGGGACATCTCAAGAAAGCTCTCCTTGATGTACTTCCAAAGCCTTTACAAAAGGTTTCTGGGGAGGGCTGCCTTATCCCATCCACCATGGTAGGATACTTTACCACGCCAGGCCAGTGGCACATAGTCTGGAATCATTGCATAACAAAGCATGGCAGCATATGGTCCCGGTGTTTGCTGGCATGCAGACAACATCCATTCCTTATCTCTCTTTGTTATCCTCAGGAGAGTGATATCATTCACGGTCACCTGGTTGAAATGGGGTGATTTTATTAAGGGGACATTCAGAGGTGCCCGTTCCTGCTCGGCTGAACAGAAATGTTCCCAGCTGTTAGCCACGCAGTGGGGGGGAGAGGTGAAGTGATCACCCAGAGAATTGGGTGTGTAAGGGGGGTAGTTGGGTTTGTGCTGCATGTTAACCCGGAAACCACAGCCCCTCCTTTTACATTGGAAACCCATTTTAAATGGCCAACCCAACGGGTGCTTGGTATGGGAAATGAGGGCGCTGCTGTTTGAAACCATTCCCACATGTTATAAAGGTTAAAAAAGCCAAAAGACTGTGGCTTACCATGGCTGCCTGCAAGCTGAATTCTGTTGCCTGGCACTGCATGAGTGATCTCTCACACTAAACCGGCAGGCCCTCAATATAAGAGGAAAAATGCGTGCTTTCGTTACAAGGTCATGTGCTGTGTAATGTGAACAGCAAAATGTAACATGAAAGAGTGTAGCCATTGTTCTCTAAAATGTGTCTTTTTTAACCACCTCTCCCCCTTCTCCTCCACCAGCTGCAAATGTTTCTCCTTCACAGAGGCTAGTGAAGATTAGAAGGAGAAAACGGCGGACTCGGGATGGTATGTTCTCGGAGCTCCAGATGTCCTCCCACACTGACAGAGCACAGCAGAATGCGTGGAGGCTGTCAATGTCAGAGTGCAGAAAAGCACAATATGAACAAGAGGAGAGGTGGCGGGCTGAATCGTGGGCTGAAGACAGCAAGTGGCGGGCTGAAGAGGATAGGTGGCGTCAGCTTGCTGACAGAAGGCAAGAGTCGATGCTCCGGCTGCTGAGCATCAAACTAATATACTCCAGCGTATGGTTGAGCTGCAGGAAAGGCAGCAGGAGCAGAGACTGCCGCTACAGCCCCTGTGTAACCAACAGCCCTTCTCCCCAAGTTCCATAGCCTCCTCACCCAGACGCCCAAGAATGCAGTGGGGGGGCCTCCGGCCACCCAGCCACTCCACCCCAGATGATTGCCCAAGCATCAGAAGGCTGGCCTTCAATAAGAGTTAAAGTTTTAAAGTTTTAAACTGCAGTGTGTCCTTGTCCTTCCCACCTCCCCCACCCGGCGCGTCCCTCCTCCCCCACCCCTCCTGGGCTACCTTGGCAGTTATCCCCCTAGTTGTGTGATGAATTAATAAAGAATGCATGAATGTGAAGTAATGACTTTATTGCCTCTGCAAGCGGTGCTCGAAGGGGGGTGGGGAAGGTGCTTAGCTTACAGGGAAGTAAAGTGAACGGGGGGGGGGGAAGGGTTCATCAAGGAGAAACAAACAGAAGTTTCACACCGTAGCCTGGCCAGTCACAAAACTGGTTTTCAAAGCTTCTCTGATGCGCAACGCGCCTTGCTGTACTCTTCTAACCGCCCTGGTGTCTGGCTGCGCATAATCAGCGGCCAGGCGATTTGCCTCAACCTCCCACCCCGCCATAAACGTCTCCCCCTTACTCTCACAGATATTGTGGAGTGCACAGCAAGCAGCAATGACAATTGGAATATTGGTTTCGCTGAGGTCTATCCGAGTCAGTAAACTGCGTCAGCGCGCTTTTAAACGTCCAAATGCACATTCTATCACCATTCTGCACTTGCTCAGCCTATAGTTGAACAGGTCCTGACTACTGTCCAGGCTGCCTGTGTATGACTTCATGAGCCATGGCATTAAGGGGTAGGCTGGGTCCCCAAGGATAACTATAGGCATTTCAACATCCCCAACGGTTATTTTCTGGTCCTGGAAGAAAGTCCCTTCCTCCAGCTTTTGAAACAGACCAGAGTTCCTGAAGACGCGAGCATCATGTACCTTTCCCGGCCATCCCACATTGATGTTAGTGAAACATCCCTTGTGATCCACCAGGGCTTGCAGCAGCATTGAAAAGTACCCCTTGTGGTTAATGTACTCGGTGGGTTGGTGCTCTGGTGACAAGATAGGGATATGGGTTCCGTCTATCGCCACACCACAGTTTGGAAATCCCATTGCAGCAAAGCCATCCACTATGACCTGCACGTTTCCCAGAGTCACTACCCTTGATATCAGCAGGTCTTTGATTGCGTTGGCTACATGGATCACAGCAGCGCCCACAGTAGATTTGCCCACTCCAAATTGATTCCCAACTGACCGGTAGCTGTCTGGCGCTGCAAGCTTCCACAGGGCTATCACCACTCGCTTCTCAACTGTGAGGGCTGCTCTCATCCTGGTATTCTGGCGCTTCAGGGCAGGGGAAAGCAAGTCACAAAGTTCCATGAAAGTGCCCTTACGCATGCAAAAGTTTCGCAGCCACTGGGAATCGTCCCACACCTGCAACACAATGCGGTCCCACCAGTCTGTGCTTGTTTCCCGGGCCCAGAATCGGTGTTCCACGGCATGACCCTGCCCCAGTAACACCATGATTTGCACATTGCTGGGGCCTGTACTTAGTGAGAGGTCTATGTCCATGTCAATTTCTTCATCACTCTCGTCGCCACGCTGCAATCGCCTCCTCGCCTGATTTTGCTTTGACATATTCTGGCTCTGCATATACTCCAGGACAATGCGCGTAGTGTTCATAGTGCTCATAATTGCTGCTGTGATCTGAGCGGGCTCCATGATCCCAGTGCTATGGCGTCTGGACTGAAAAAAGGTGCGAAACTATTGTCTGATGGAGGGAGGGAGGGGCAAGTGACGACATGGCTTACAGGGAATTAAAATCAACAGAAGTGGCTGTGCATCAGGGAGAAACACAAACAACTGTCACACAGAACGTCCCTCCCCTTCCCCCCCAAGACTGAACTCAAAACCCTGGGTTTAGCAGGCTGTTGATTTCACGGAGGAAGGGGGAAGCAAATGAATACAGAACAAATCTGGTCCATCTATCTTTTACATCTTAGGCTGGCAGCAGACGGTGCAGCATGACTGATAGCCATCGGCATCTTCTGGGTGTTTGGCAGAAAATGCTGCATTACGACTGCTAGCCATAATCGTCAAGACAGTACAATAGGACTGCTGGCAGGACTGAGTCTCCAGGAGACAAAACATGTCTGCCCAGGTGCCTCTGACCGAACTCACTGAGGAGTAAGACGATGATGGATACCAATTGTAATACACCATCTACTGCCAAAAGGCAAGGAGCTGCTGCTGTATAGCAATGCAGCCCCACGTCTGCCAGCACCCAGAAGACATATGGTGATGGTGAGCTGAGCGGGCTCCATGCTTGCCGTGGTACGTCGTTTGCACAGGTAACCCAGGTAAAAAGGCGCAAATTGATTGTCTGCCGTTGCTCTGATGGAGGGGGAGGGGCCTGACAACATGTACCCAGAACTCCACGCGACACTGTTTTTGCATCATCAGGCATTGGGATCCCAACCCAGAATTCCAATGGGTGGCGGAGACTGCGGAAACTGTGGGATAGCTACCCACACTGCAACGCTCCGGAAGTAGACGCCAGCCTCGGTACTGTGGATGCGGTCTGCCGACTTAATGCACTTAGAGCATTTTATGTGGGGACAGACACAATCAACTGTATAAAAACGATTTCTATAAAACCGGCTTCTATAAATTCGACCTAATTTCGTAGTGTAGACATATCCTCAGATTAAGAACTCTGACAGGAGTTAAAGATAATGCTTTTGCTGCACCACAAAACTAATGTTTAAAAAAATAAATCTTAAATACTGCAACATTCCTATTCTTTGTCAACCAGAAAAATGAGAAGTTGAATCCTCTCCAGTTAATTAGTGGCGCTTATGTTAGAACAAAAATTTAAGTCCCCATTCCACCTCACAAACAGAAATTTTCCATACCGCCTCAAAATTATATGCATGGCAGTGCTTTGCAGTTTCTATACTTTGCCAAACTTTAATTATAACTTTACCACCTCTCTAAGATAATCAAGGGAGCAATCTGGAAGTGTAAAAGTAATTTGAAAGACCTAGGGGAAAACCTTCAAAGTAAATCTCAATACAGCAAAAACAAAAGTGAGGAAGAAACTAGTGATTTTTAGATCCATATGTCAGATTACATCCAGATGTAAAATTCACGTCAGAGGATACTGCTGTATCAGCGTTGTTCCCTGCTAAATTGCAGATGATCATTGATAAGAAAGCATCACAGTCACAGAAAATATAATGTTAAATTGCTCTTGCCTGAAAAACTAAAGAAAAAAGGGAGATACAAGAAAGGATTATCAACATCGTTTAGATGAGGATTTGTTGTCTGAGTCTACGGATTTGGAATTTGTATTTCTTCCCTCACTTTTGTGGCTGTGCTTAAGCTGCTTTATAAATTAGACATTTATATGTCAACAAGCATATGTAGGGTAATTACTTAACTCTTGTGCTGGGGAACTGAAGCAGTTTTATAGATTGTTCAGAGCACTTTGTCAAGTTCTTAAATTACATTTTTTTATGTTTTATTGTTTTCTGAATTACCTTGACATTGCTATCAGTATGTTACTGAGGTTTAATTGCAAATGTATAAAGTGTTTGGGGAAAAAAACCCATACAACACATGACTTTTCTAGCATATTTATTTACCGAGAGACTGTTTTTAAAAAGAGATGCCTTACGCAAATGAACAAAGTGTGAAAATAGCTCAGTGTCTTTGTAAATACTGCAGACAACACAAACCAAGCCCTGAACTCTTGCAGGGGGACAAGATGAGACTTTGGGGAATACCAGCAAGCTGATGGTGGCATTAACAGTGTTCAATCTCCTCCAAAATGCTGTTCTTGATTAGCCAGGGATACAGATGGGGGAAACGTGGGCTCTCTTTCTATGTAGGTACAATTTTAAGAGTTTGGGGGATACACCAAATGGCAGATCCTAAATATAAGTGTAACACTCAAACTGACAGTGCTGTTTCTCTCAGAAATCGGAGAAGAACCCAGTAGGTGTGCTATGTATCCCTTAGAGCAAGGGTAGGCAAACTATGGCACGCGTGCCGAAGGCGGCACGCGAGCCGATTTTCAGTGGCACTCACACTGCCTGGGTCCTGGCCACCAGTCCGGTGGGCTCTGCATTTTAATTTAATTTTAAATGAAGCTTCTTAAACATTTTAAAAACCTTATTTACTTTACATACAACAATAATTTAGTTATATATTACAGACTTATAGAAAGAGACCTTCTAACAATGTTAAAGTGTATTACTGGCTCGCGAAACCTTAAATTAGAGTGAATAAATGAAGACTCGGCACACCACTTCTGAAAGGTTGCCGAACCCTGCCTTAGAGCAGACAGCCCATGACCTACTTACCTTTAGAAAAGGCAGAATTCATTTCCAGACACACCAGTTTGGATTTTTTTCTAATTACAAATTGGTTGTGGTTTCTTAAATCTAATATGAATCATCATCCTATCAAAATCTCACTTTTTCATGCAGTGACATGGGCTTGATGTGATTGTGTGTTTTGGGACAGAAGAGGAGAAAACAATGAAAATGCAAGTATGGACAAAGGGGAAATTAAGTTTTTCGTGGACAAATGGTGATGAAAAAAATGGTGATGAAAAATTAATGATCTCTAAAGTTAGTATCTAAAGACATTTGCCTTCAGAACTGATCTAGGCTAGGTTTAATTATAAATTAGCACTTCTATTGTACTTTACATCCATAACTCTTAAAGTACATCTGGGTGTTTCAATAGGTTTTAGAAAGTCTAGTAAAATTAGCTGATTAGCAGATAAGATGACACCAATGGAGGTAGTCAACTCCTGAGAGAGCAAGTGTTATACTTCAATGTTTAGCATTTTGGGCCAGCTTGCTGGATTAACATGGGACAGATAGATGAATGCTGTATCAAGAATAAGGTGTGGAGGAAAAATAGTCTAAGGCCTAAACTTTGGTCAAGTGAACTGTATGTGTGGCCTGGAGGAAGGAGAAGGAGAAAAGGGGGGAGAAGAGTAAAAGGAGAAGGGTAGATACCCAACTGTAGACATTATAAAAGTAGAATTAACCTTTGTAACAGATTATGATTAATAGATGTCAGGTGACAGAGCAAGAAACCGCAAAGGGGCAGACTGTGAAAAACAGGAAAGCTTGCTAAGCTATATTCCCTTTTTTGGGGAATGTATTCCAAATATGGCAATAATGTTGATAAGAAAGTATGCATTACTTAATTGTGGTTTTATGCTATATAAGCTATTTGAAAATCTGTAGTCGGAGGGATTGCCAGTTCACTGGTACCCCCCGTGCATGCATGAAAATAGAGAGGCCTCAGGCGATTCTGATCCAAACACAACGCGTGGTCGTTTTTCCACAACAAAGGAAACCATAAATAAAGACGTTGAAAGGGCTCTGCCAGTTGTTTAACTCTTAGCTAACTATTGATAGGCAATGTGTAATTTTTTCTTTGAGTATTCCTATGCCATTAAATGCTATATATATATATATATATACACATATATATATATATACACACATATATATATACACACATATATATATACACATATATATATATACATACACACACACACACACCAGTGTTCTTCCGAAACACACTTTTCTTTTCTATGAAGTTTGACTTGTTTTCTCTCACAGATATCAAGAGATGGAAATGATAGAGTAGGTATTTAAATTATGTATATTTGTATCAATCTCATCTTGGCATGCTGATATGTTGCTAATATAATTTAAAAAAAATACAGTCTGAAACATTACACTGATTTGACTGAAAAACATTTTACTTGTCCATCAAGTAATCCACAGTTCAAGAAAAAATATGAGGAAAAAACAATGATCACACATACAACTTCTCAGAGGAAGAACCAACTTTACAATTTATATTTGATCGTGTGGTTAAATTCAAATTATTCACATAAATTATTCTTGTGGATGACCTATCTGTCTTCATGTTCTGTTTTTTAATCATCTAAATTACTGGAGGAGCGTTACCTCTCTTCTGTCAATATTTTTTCAACACAAGGTTAGGCAGACATTTTAACTGTTTACATTGGTTTCTAACAGCCATTAAAGTCATGCGGTGATAAGGATTAATGCACTTCAGTAATTATGAATAGCCAAAGAGTACTTGGAGAGTTCATTAGGGAAACTACAGAGCAATAATAGGCTAGCTGTGCTTCTGAACCACTTGTCCCACTTTTTTGTATTGCACTGACTATCAATGTTGTTCTCATTACAGTATTATGGCTTAATATAGGTATAAAACGTAGGATTAAAAGCTTTTTAAAATAGCTGTTACTGTAGTTTCAATGCCTCCCTGCTCTCAAGAGACATTTAGATCCCCATAAATTTCATTTGAAAAACCTTAAGTGCTAACCAGAATACAAACTGCACTAAACCATCCAACCTCACTGGAAGCAAGGATACCTAGGTAAATTATCGTAAGGCAAATAGCAGGGTATTACTCATAGCCTTCATATCAGCTTGCTCATTTTAATGTAAACAGAAAACTAAGTTGGTAGCTTCCCTCAGATCCCTAAATTCCGCTGTAGATCTTTTACCCAAATATTTTTTGCAGTCCTTAATCTAAAAATTCACTGACTTGGTAACATATTGGTTCACATCACCAATTATTTTTGGTCATCTACTGTAGCCTTTATTCCTTATGAAATACAACATGCTCCAGAGCTCTCAGCATCGATATTAAATACATCTAGCCAAAGGCATGTCTCCTTATTAAACTGTAGAACAAAACTCTTTGCAAAGTAGAAACAATACATAAAATTATTCTTTGTGCTTCTCATTGATAATTTGCAGCTCGTATTTGTGAAATATCAAATATGTTGTTTCACACTAATCTCCCTTATAGAGAACAATCTTGTAGAGTGATAAGTCAGAAAAGAGAATTGTGGAAAAAAAAAAAAAAAAACCAACCCCTCCCCGCAACCAACCAACCAAACCTCGTGTGTCAGTAATTAATAAGCGTGTTCCAATCTGTGTCTGCTTAAATGTACTGACAAGTTTTTACCACTGCCACTGTGGTGCCATTAAAGTTATGCAATAGCAAGCTGTAGTCTTCTCTACTTCATCATTCAAATACAACAGATTCTTCATTGCTGGTGATAGTGGATGCATGAAACGGAAATCCAGAGAAGCAGAATGAACTTTAAGACTCCCAATTCAATTTGCAAGTACTGCCAATTACAAAAATTGTAGTGTGACTTGTAAATGGAGCAGAACTGATGATAAAATTGATAAAAAGAATAATTTTATTAAATACAGGATGTTTCAGACTCTATTCACACAAATTTTAAAAACACCTACAAATATTAGAAGTATTTGAACTTCTTGAAGATTTATAAAAAGACTGAACCAATCTACAAGGCAACACTGAAGCTGTAATTTTAACACTTGATTCTTTTTAGGCCTACTGTTACTGTGCACAGTATTTCTCTGATCAGGACACTGTTATTCTTAGCCAATCAATAGTTTATTTATTCACCCAGACTCACAGAAGGATAAACCAACAGTTAAATCAATCAAGTGTAGATATAAATGCTCTAGGCATGTACTGCTCATAAACCAAATGAACAAACTAATAATCTTGTAAGCAAATAACATAGACCAGTGTCGGGGCTATACCAAGGAACAATACAAATCACTCCCAAGATTTCTATTAAATTTACTCACCAAGATTTCTAATTATATTAACTTATCCATCACCAACTCTCAGTATCTCTAAAACCTTTATCACACTTCAAGTAATTCTCCAGGGAGTAAGAATGAGTTTCTGGGTTTTTCTTAAAGCCATTTGCTTAGCCTTACAGCCAACGGCGCTTGCAGGTGGTCAGAAAAATATAGATGAATATTGGAATGAAACCAAATCTCAAAATCCTCCATGAAATGGAAGGAGAAGTTACTTAGCTGCACGGTAACTTGAGTTCTTAGAGATGTTTTGTCCCTATGGATGCTCCACCACAGGATACGCGAGTGCCTGGTCACTCTCAACCAGAGACTCTAAAGAATATCTGTGGGCCCGCACTTGTGTAGAGCAGCTGTGCTCCCATATATGGGCATGTAAGGTGGCATGGACCCATTGCCACTTAGTTCTTTCCCAACCTAGAAGCCAGAGACTCCGCAGCAGAGGGGAAGGAGGTTTCCTCTAGTACTGAGGCAGCATATGGAACTGGCAGATAATCTGATTTTCCTTCGAGTGGGATGGTACTGGTAAGTGTTGGTGCCTCACTTTAGCTGATATCCTCTAAAATCGTTTACCACAATGACCTCCAGTGTTCCATGAAGCCCACTGAGGTGGTGGATAGGGAAAGGGTCCCCACAAGTATTCGTATCCTAGGTGTGTAGGACGTCTGCTGGCCTCCTCATGGTAAGAACTAGAGGGGCTATGCTACCTAAACAGAGCCCCGTATGGAGACCTCAGTCTCAGAATGTGTCATCCCACAGATTAAAAGGGGAAGCCTCAGGTATCTGTTCCTGTACCGAGGGCTGGGGGTCTGATCTTGGCCTAATGTGGGAGGGTCAGGCTGCAGCTGTCAAAGTGGTACAAGAGAAATGAGCTCTACAAAAGGGCCCTTAGGAGAGGGGACTCTGGTTCCTCCAATATGAGGAGGTTCTCTGGGCAAACAAATCTGGAGGGTTGTGGAGGACTATGATAATGTGAAGTTGGCGCCTACGTCAGTACCAGGGCCTGGAATGGGAATTGGTACTATGCTGGAGACACTGCATACAGTACCGGAGAAGCCGACAGGACAACGATTCTGAGATCAGAGCACTGATGCTGTGAAGACAATGGTACTAGAGCACGTGAAGAAGCCTTGGGTGTACCTCAGTACCGAGAGGTGTTGAGCGGTACTGAGGCAGGAGCTTCTCCGTGTTGCCTAAGATAAGACTTCTATGAGTGAGGTTTCTTAGGTGGTGCTGACACCTTGGTACTGATATCAGCCAGAACTTCAGTGGTACCCTTTGTGGGATGTGAGGTCTCCTGGGAGTCTCATATATGGGGTGAACCACCCCCTTTCTTGACAGAGAGAGGCTTTTTCTTTGATATCTTCATCTCTGGAGCTGCTGCTGGGGCTCAAGCAGTCACCAGAGCAGCCTGAGATATTGAGGCTGATGTATGGGGGGAGGGAAGCAGAATCCATCAAAACTAGGGAGCATTCCATTTAGAGAAGCTTCAACATAAAAGAATAGAGGCTGAGATCTTCCTTTGAACCCTGTGCAGACTTTACATTTCGATGGAACATGGGTGTCTCTGAGACACCGGAAGCTAGAGTATCCTGTGCTACGGGTAAAAGACCTGTGGCAGGGATTGAACACCAGGGTTTTCAGCACACCCCAAGGAAGTGCTGAAGCACTAAATAAGAAGTACAGAAGGGAGAGAGGGAAATCCCCTTTCAAAACATAAATGTGCTGAAATTAAGAAAAATAACAAATAATGAAATAAAAACTCCAGAGAATAAAAGATTCACAAGAAGTGAGAAAAAGTGGGAAGCTGAGAACAGCGGATACCAAAAATGCACTGTCTTGAGCGGAACTGAGTAGTGGCAGATCTGTGTTTCCTTATATGCCCTCATGGGAGCATGAGGCACTCCTCTGTGCAGGTGCAAACCCGATGACACTACTTTTACGGTCTTTGGTTGAGGGTGCATAGTCGGGCACAAATCCTGCAGTGGCGCACCCACTAACACACATACTTGAAGAATTACCTTTCTCTGCCCAGTTCTAGTGCTTGAATTAACATCTGCTGGACAGGAGAAATACTGTATCAAGAAGAAAACTGGAGAGAAAAGGCTTCAGGATATTTTAGGTTTGTAAGCATTTTTCTTTGGAAGGATTCTTTGCAGGATTTACTGTGCAGGTAGTGAATTTTATCCACAAAACTTGTGTGTCAGTTTAATAATTCAGGTTACAATTCTGAAGAAGAAAAAAATCGTATTCATGATTTCATGCAGAAATAAAGCAAGTATGGATAAAGGAACAATTTCTATAAGAATTTGAAGTTTTATCTGATAATAGAATAAGCTCACACCTTTTTTAAATATACACAGGATCCTCCCTCAAAATTTAGGGTGCACTGCACATACTGCTTTTAGTTTCAACCACAAAGCATGAACAGGGTTATGTGAAAATTCTCAACCTGTTGTGGAGCTGAGATGGCTACGGACCCTGGAATACAAAACAACTGATTTTCATTTTGTTTCACACCAAATGGTGCCAGTACTTTAAACATTGGATCTCACATGCATTTATGTTGGCACAACACCTCTATTCTGATTGGAATCAGATGCCAATGAATTATGTTTTGGGTATAACATACACAAATATAATCCCTGTGGAGAAGCAATAAAAGCTTTTGAGAATCAATGCCCGTCTTTCTATAAAAACAAAATAAAACAAGGAGAAAAACAATAGTCAAAAGCTGCTTTTCTCAAGGCTTTTTATAAAACACTGCTTAACAACAATTGTTAATATTTGACAGTATTCACATCATTCCATCACAGCTGCTTATTTTCTTATGGTTTTACTGTGATGGCACAGACAGTGATGAGTCACATGTTCAATCATGCACTCGCACCTTTTATAGTAGTCTTAACAGTCACCTGGCTAGATGGGCTTCAGAATTCTTGGTTTAAAATGTTGGCAGTTTTGAATCGGTCTGGTGATATGCTTTATAACTGGGATATGTGAAGTAGAAAATCCACAAAATGCAGACATGAGAAGCATCCAGATGGAAAATTCCTAGCCAAGTGTGTATTTCTTTCTCTACTAACTTAAGTCTAAAGAGTCAAAAACTCTCTCATTAAGTTCCTGGGTTGTAAGAGGTTGTAAATAGTAAGTACTGAAAAGTCTCAATTCCATTCCCAGACAGGAATTATTTGGCTATGGAATTACATAAAGCCAGGACTCTTGAATTTCACTGGAGAAGAATTGCAGATAGGTAGAGTTTAATATTCTTAAATTATTGCTTCTGAAATTAACTGAAGAAAAAAAAATCAAAATGTTCTCTCAGATTACTAATACTGCATACGCCTGGACTTCTCAGCTGTTTTGAATTTAAATACACTCTTCTTTCTATATAAAAGCAGCTCTGACTGTTTTGCAGCTTTACATCTGCAATGCTGTCTTAATGTTTTCATTGACCAGCATTAAGTGTTGTCTTTGTAAACATGATATAACAGAAGAACAAAGACACTCATGGAGCAGAGTCTATTTTTGTTTCTGAATTGGTGTATTGCATCTTAGCCTTTGCCCCCCTCTAGTGACAGGTATTCTTTTTTCACCATTACACATCGGTGATGTTTACAGATTTTTCAGGATTTGCCAACAAACATTTCTCAAAAACACTGTATCACTTTTAATGGACAAAAACCTGCAGCAGAAATCTGCAACAATACCAACTATTTTGTACAGAATCTTTCATGCCCAGATTCCATTTTTTAAGTATGTGCCCATATATTTACTCCCCTCCTTGAATCCTACACACACTATAAAGCTACAGTGGCTTGCACATGTTCGAGAAACACTAATGCTAATAGCCATCAATCTTGATTATTGTTAAATCTGTCTTTTATCTGAATTTATTTTAGAAATCAAAGACAATTATTTAAACAAAAACTACTCTACAAGAATGTAAATGTTGCATGGCAAAGCACTCAACAGTCAAGAAATGCCAAAGTTAAAGTTGCATGCACATGCTTAACTCAGTCCCTCTGTTACTATGCAATATATGACATACAATTTCTCATGCTATTCAAATATAGTATTTTTCCTAAAACTTTAGATACACATATATATTTAAGTCTTATGTACTATTCTGTATGCAACGGACAGAGTATTTGAAAGACATTTATAAAATATATTTGAAGTAAAAATATGTATTTCATGCAACCTATAAAAACAAATGGTGGTTCTTCATGGTAAGGCTGCTACCTTCGCCCAAAATAGCACTGTTGCTCCTGTCAGGCCCATGCCAATTACTCATTATTGATTCTTGGTTTTCAGAGGGACAAAAGTAAGATTGCCTGTCGTGAAATATGAACATTCTCACGCCAGGAGCCAGCATTTAGTTTTCAGTGCTACAGCATGGCACTGGCTACAAACATTGCTCCTTCCACAGGACCTTACAGATGGCATACATGAGAGACCACAATATCAGCCAAAAAGAGTTTTTATCATGGAGACAGTTAATTTCAAAACAAATTTCTGAATGAGTACAGCACAGCTTTACATCAGGATGCCTAAGAAATCATGGTTTTGTGTTTTCTTCATATCTTATCACCATTCCAGTTTGCTCAAGACAAACATCAGGGATAATTCTGACTTTCATACATGGTAGGAATTACATTTTTAAGAAACATCATTCTGATGGCATCATAAGGTTGATGGCACCCTTTAAAAATCAAACTGGCATGTAAGGGTTTTTAGGAACTGCCTTTAAAAATATTACCAAATAGGTAAGTGAAACAATTTTGACAGCACTGAAGCCTGATGCTATAAGGAAGATGACAGACCATACTTAAGGCAGAAAATTAGTGATCAAATGCAAAAAAAAAAAGATAAAAGCCTCATCGAGTCCACAGAAATTAGTCATGCAACATATTTATGTTTAGAAAGATGCCATGGCACTTTACCCAGAAGAGTGCTTTCACATAATAGGAAGTCTACTCAATTACAGGGCTTTTAAAAGTAATATAAATAAAAAAGAATAGAGAGAGACTGTCTCTGAAGGAAGGCACTATGTTACATGAACATTATTACGGCATTCAATAGAAGAATAAATTTCAGAATCCCCGCTTTCTTCAATTAGAGGAGAGCAACAGAATGAACTGTCAAACTGGTGACAATTTTTTCCTCCCAAAAGGCTTGCACTGATCTTACAATATTTGTATTACAGCAGCAATCAGGAACCCCAATCAGGACAGTGGCGCCATCATGCTAAGTAGATGCTGTACAACCACATATGATTACATGCTCCCAACACCAGGATGGCAAGCTCCTTAGTGGATCTCTCTTCTTTTGCTGTCATTAGTGTTCAATTTCTTTCCCTCCCCAGCCCTTTATCTCTTTTTTTATATTATGCTTTCTACCGTTCCTCTTGTATTTGCTCTCTCTCCATTTTATAACTACCCTAAAAATCTATCAATACCTTAAACTTTTCAAATTTATCTCAGCAAACTCTCCCTCTCACCAACACACACTCCCTCATCGGAATACAAACACAAGATTTGAATTATTTTAAATTCAGACATTCAATAGCCATGTGACTAAACCTACTAGCCAAAGACTTATTTACAGGTAGGAGGGAGCCCCTGCCCAGAGGTTATGCTTTGGTAAGAAATGCTCTCTGTGCCCTCTCACCAGCTGCTGGGAAAAGGAGAGGTTTTTGTGATTCCTACCAGGAATATGTCCCAGGACATGGCTTGGGAGCTGTATCTTTCTTCTGAGCCTCTGGCTAATGTCTCCATTAAAAATTATGCACCATTCTCTGTCCCATCCTTTCATAATAACTAATACCTCTTGGCTACAGTGATGGTGTGTGGGTTGAGTCTTTGCTACTCTATCCTTCTTATCCAGGAGCTGCAGAAGAAAACTGCACATTTCATCTACTTATAGCCCATCCATGTATAAATATGTGTAACTTGATTTTGACTGTCTAAAGGGAGAATCAAAATTAAATTAGAATCTCTTTTTAATAAAAACAACACCTCTTGCTTTCCCAGGCCAGCATCCTTGCCAAAAGTTACTTTAAGTAGAGCTGACTTTTCTAAATTACTTGAGTTTTACTAAATTATATCTGTTGATTACTTGTCTTTCATCTTCGGGAATCTTCTATTAGCAGCAGCAATAATTTATGTGAATAACTCAAAGAGACAATAAAACATTCTCACGTAAAATATATAATTAAATGTAATTGCGTAAAAATGTTGTTCTTAAAATAAAATTTTCAGAGAAAAGCTAAAATGTATCACCACTTCAATGGGTTTATGCTTTGAAATGGTTATGACAACTTGAGAGGTAAAGAAAACAACTACTTGTGCTTTATGTGGAAAATCACTACAGCTCAATTACTAACGTAATATTCCCCCCGTCCCCATCAACATACCTTAAGTTGATTTGCATAAATTTCCATTACTTTGGTAATTGTTCTGTCTGACTGGTTAAAAAAAAGTCCTTGACTGTTTTAAAACATGTAGAAAAGGGGCTCATCATACACGAGTACTACCTTAGGTTCCTTCATTTAAGGATTTCAAAATTACTTTACAAAAAATTAAGCTTTGGCACTGTGAGGTAAGAAAGCATTTTCCCTGTTTCCAGACAGACGAGCTGCAGCACACAGGTTTCAAACCAAGTCAGTGGCTGAGCTGGGAATACAAACCATAGACTCTCAGCCCTTCTAACAAGTAGATAATACTGTCTCTCTACTGTATCTCCAAAAATTGTAGGAAATACCACCTATTTGATATTATGAAACTATAGAATCCACTTTTGTGACATGTTAGGGTTGTGGGATTATTGGATTCCATTACAATGTCCTTGTATCTACTCAAGTATGAAGATCGGCATCCACCACTTTTCAATTATACAGCATATGCATACACAGCAAACAACCGCATATACATAAAACCACATATGGCAGTGTATCAATAACTTATTACGAGAATGCAGGTCCAGTTGCTACCATTTGTCCACATACTTTACTATAAAATGAGAGGCTGGGATGAGGCTCAATAACTCTCTGTCATTCATGGCTATTCATTTATATGGAGCCATAGGTGAGTTTATTTATATTCTGTATGAAAACAAGCAAGCACAATCAATAGCTAGAAGTCTAATAAACTATCATTTATACCTGCAATTCATTGCGTAATAGAAATATCTGTAGTAATGGCCTGAAAATTTAGGCCACTATATCAATAGAGAAATAGCTTCAAAGTATGGAACTGCCCGATCCGATGAACTCAGTGCTTATGTATAAAACTAAGTCAAGTACACACTGAATTATATAGCTGTTACCATTTATCACAACATCCCCCCAATTTAAGTAAATAATCAGAGGTAAAATCATTAATCATTTAAAAATGAAAGAGTACTGCAATGTATTATCTCTGAAGCACATTGACAACAAACACTATTTAAAAACTGTGATAGCCGTCAATTACTTAGGAAGACAGTACTAACTTACAAAAATGGTCTGTTATTGAGTGACCAACAAACCCCGGTGCCAACTTTGTTCACATATCTATTCAAGAGACACCATCATAGGAACTAACCACATCAGCCACACCATCAGGGGCTCGTTCACCTGTACATCTACCAATGTGATATATGCCATCTTGTGCAAGCAATGCCCCACTACCATGTACACTGGCCAAACCGGACAGTCTCTACCCAAAAGAATAAATGGACACAAATCTGACATCAGGAATCAGAACATTCAAAAACCAGTAGGAGAGCACTTCAACCTCTCTGGCCATTCAGTAACAGACCTAAAAGTGGCAATTCTTCAACAAAAAAACTTGAAAAACAGACTCCAACATGAAACTGCAGAACTGGATTTAATTTGCAAATTGGACACCATCAGATTAGGCCTGAATAAAGACTGGGAGTGGTTGGGTCATTACAAAACCTAAACATAATTTCCCCCAATACTAATTTCCCCCTACTGTTACTCACACCTTCTTGTCAACTGTCTGAAATGGGCCACTCTCATTATTACTTCAGAAGTTATTTTTCCTCCCTTGGTATCCTGCTGTCAATTGAATTGTCTTGTTAGACTGACCTCACACTTGGTAAGGCAACACACATCTTTTCATGTATTTATACCTGCTCCTGTATTTTCCACTCCATGCATCTGATGAAGTGGGTTCTAGCCCACGAAAGCTTATGCCCAAATAAATTTGTTAGTCTCTAAGGTGCCACAAGGACTCCTCTTTGTTTTCACTTTATCTCAGTCTCTCCATCTGTAAAACAGGGATAATACTTGACTACCTCAAGGGTATGATGAGAATGACCTAATGTTTGTAAATATAGATTAAAAAACCTCTATAAAACCTGCTAGATATAAAACTCTGTATAAATGCTACTAAAATTGGTGAATGAAGTATAGTTTCATTGTGAGATTGAAAAACTGGATGGCATTATATTGCCATAGTTGAGTATGAGCTACTACCATACACATTCAACAGAAACTCTCATATGATTGCTATTCTGCAAGATTTAAAAACCGAATCAAAGTGGATAAAAATCCGTGATATTTTCTGAAAATAAAATAAGTTTTTCTTTTAAAAAATAAACCTGTTTAAAATGAAATCTAAATTTAATCCAAAATATACTAAAGCCTAAACATCCCATAATTGCTTAAAACATTTAAATAAAAAATAAATACACTGAATCCATGAACCTGTATCAAAAACTTTGAATTAAAGGCTGCTTTTCTAGATAAAGAAAGAACCAGGGGAAAAACATCCAACTTTTGAAGTCAAGCTTTGTAAATACAGTACAAGAGGTCATGTACTCTATTAAGGGCTTGATCCTGAGGGGTGTGTGTGTGGGGATGGACCCCAGGGCTATGCTACTGGGTGCAAGAAACTGGTAAACTCATTACTGGTGTTGGGACGCAGCCTACCTGTAGGCTACACACCATCATGTATCTCATCAGGATCATCTACTGAGCCCACCTGGGTGGTCTCATACTCCTGTTTTATAGCTTTCCCCTACCAGAGCTCTGACAGTTCTCAAATTATGAATATTTATGATGCCACCCACTATGGAAACTTATTCTCCAGCTTAGGGGAAAAACACTGATTTGCCCAGTAACTACTAGCCTTTGTTTCTGGATGGTTCTAAGCACTTCAGATAAATGGCCTTGCTCGGTCTCCTTGCATGTGTACACAGACAGAGATACAAACAGAAATCCATTAATATCTCAACTGCCTCCCTCTACGTCTTTAAAAAAAATAAAATATTGCAGTGCAAAAGGCAGGTGGGTTACACAAGCAGAAGTCTTGGACTGTTAATCCCACCCCCCCGGGGAAGCAGTAGGTGGATGGGTTATATAACAAGGGAGAAGGAGCAGAGTGTGCAACCAGAAAGAAGCAACACTGGTGTCAAAGCAGGACACTATAGGAAGAAATGACAACATTCTTCAGGGTGCAGCCTCTGGTGTTTATTTCAACACCTGGGAAAAAACTGCCATAGCTGCACATCATAAAAGAGACCCTATTTGGGAATATTTTAAAGAAATTCTTGTATCTCTGGGTAAAAAAAGGAATACATGCCAAATGTAAACAGTGCAAGAGAGAAGACGCAAGGCCTGGTTGTCAGAATGAATCAATGTTATGAAAAATGATCCTCAGAAGGCAATGACTTTGGAGATGATGTTGTGGACATGTCTGAAGAATCTGAATCTACTGGTTAGTAAACTTATTTTTGCACCATTCTTAGGGACTGCCTACCATGTATTACTATGCTAGTAAATGATCACTTAGATTATTGTCATAAATTTGTGTTTTGAATGGATGACTCCTCATGAATTTCAAAATGTTTGTGTTCAGAATACAATTGGTATGTTAGTTATGGGAATATTTACCAATTACTTTTATACTGTTACTGCTGGACTTCTGAAATAATTTCTACTGCTCAGTATAATCAAATCTCTTAGGTGAAGATTTCCTGCTTAAAAGTAAAGTTTTATTAGACATTTATGACTCAACATTTAAACACCTTTTGTTTGCTAGAGACAGGGTTTATATAGATTTAGATAATCCTAATGATTTCTTAATTATTCTAAACCCAGTTTTACAGGGAAAATATATCATTTAAAAAGTGGTTAGAACAGCTGCAGAAAGAGGACTTTCATTTACAGTCTCTTTTTTTAAAGCAGTGCTCTGAGTAACAGTGAATGGAAGTGATTTTTATTTATTTATTTATTTACCCACCCATTTAATTTCAGGGTCCAGCTTAGACATAAAGGGTTATGAATGTCCCTCATCTGCAACGTCTACAATTTCAGAGTCATCTGCTAGTGCCACCAGCAGTGCTGCACTAAATGTAGTTACCTGTATTTCAACAACAACAAAGCTAAACTCACTAAAGTTAATCACCTGTATCTCAACAAAGTCTTTCTTCATCATCCAGTAAAACCATGGATGAGTTCGCAATCAGGGCGTGAAAATTCCATCAAGACTCCATAGATGAAAAGATTGCTCGGTTTATTTATACAAATTGTTCTTTTTGTCTTGTTCAGAACTACATTTAATGGACCTGGTTCAATCGTTACAACCAAGCTACATTCTACTTGGAACAGCAGATGTTACTAGAAGGTTGCTGGATACAGTATATAAAAAGGAAATTGAACAGGGCAAAAAACACTGATGGGAAATTCGATAATCTAAGTCTTGATGGGTGAAGCAATGTACACAATGATCAAGTACAAAGTGCTTGTGTGACAACAAAAGATGGAGTTGTCTAGTTTACAGAAACAAGTGATATATCAGGAAATGCCGATACAGCACAATACTTAGAAATAGCAGTAAAACTGTGACAAACTGAACAAAAAGTGTCAAGTGTATAGTTTTGTTACGATTCTGCAAATGTAGCAAAGATGAGAAGGAATGTAGAAGAAGTTAATGAAGGAAACCTGAAACTTCTAAGATATGGGTGTAATGCTCATTTGATGCATCTTTTAGCCAAAAACTTAAATACAACTCCTGAAATTGCAAAATACTTCCACAACAGCCACGTTGCTTCAACTTCACTGAAGGGGGAAGAAAATCATGACAAAATAGATGTAATTATCACAGCCAAAGTAGTCAACACCATATTAAAGAGAAACATAGAAGATATATTTAATATACTGAAACCTATTTCTATTCCTGTGGACAAACCACAGAAAGATTGCTGCTGCATTGCTGATTCTGCTGAAATTTGGTAAGAACTTCAAGAGATATCAAAGAAAAAAATCCCCAACAACAAGGTTGAATTGTAGGCAGTAAAGAAGCAAACAGATCAAACACTTACTCCACCTCATTTTCTTGCTATTACTCTCAACCAAAGTACCAGGGTAGAGGCTTAATTGAAGAAGTTGCTGCAATGACATGAGCATCTAATAATTACCCATCAGTCATGCCAACCATAATAAATTTCAGGGCTGGAGGTGAACCATTCAAGCAGGACATGTTTGCTGATGTTTTAAAGAAAGCCACACCACTGAACTGGTGGAAGGCACTAAGTACCTAGAACCAGAGTTTGTTGAAGTGCTATACCAGCTTTCAAGAGCAGCAGCCTCTTCTGAAGGCACAGAGAATATTTTTTTCTTTTGGACTAATTCACTCAAAGATGAGAAATTGATTGGGAGTTGAAAAAAAAAATCAGGAAAACTTGTCTCTCTTCCAGTTTATGAATAAAAATGAGGAGGGAGGGGAGAAGATCTACCAGTTTTAGAAGTCTGAAGGTCAGCCTAAGTAACTTAGGAGACGGTTGTCTCCTTTTCAAGAGACTTAGGCTAGTAGGAATTTAAACTCCAATCGCTTTCACTTAGGCATACTTGAAAGTTTTCCCAGGCTGACCTACAATAGTCAGTTTAATTCACTGACTACAGTTAATCCCTCTGTTCCTTTAATAAACCATTTAGTTGTAAATGTGAAACATGTTTTGATAAGGGAAGTTTATGTATCCACAACACTTAAGGTTGTTTTGTTTAGTAAAAATCTTATATGCTGTTCTGTGTGTTTAATTAAATTCCAGTTACTATCCTCATGCACGTTAACACAAATCAGGCAAAAAGTTAATTATGTGGTAAATGAGCAATTTATCATTCACCACTTTCTAACATATTAAGAATGTACAATTAATACAAGTCTGAAAAAATTAAGCTATATAATTGCTTAAATAAATATATATAGTTATAAAATGTACCTTCTTAGGTAACAAAAACATGTACCAAATTTAGTGTAAAGACTATTTAGTTGTGACTTGACATGTTTTAGTGGTTATAATCAATCAATGAGAATGCACATTTCTCTAGAAAATATCTGAAGTACAAATGGAAAAGTTATTAAAATAAATGACCTAAATTGCTCTGAACGGAATGCTGTACAGCTCAATTTATACACTGTCTAAAACAGTAGTATACTATGCACTCTATTTCCATATATATTTGTCTGAAAACCAGAGGCAAAATGCATAACCTAATTGAGAAATCATAATTACAGTCCAATTATTGACAAATATAATGACTATACTCCTTGAGTAGTTAAGTTTTCTGAATACCTGCTGGAGCAGTTTACATAATATTATGACATATAACATCTTAAACTTGGTAAGGGCAAACTTTATTTTGCTTCATTCCTATGAGTATAGCTAAATTAATCCTATGTATTTATTCCAATGGGAATATTTTTGATCTGTGTATGTTAGAGAGACAGAATAAAACATCACTATGCATGGCTATACAGATGCAAATTGAAAACACAGGAAGAAAGGAGAAACTGAACAGAATGCCTCTTTTTCTTCAAACTGACGAAAACACAGAAATCAGATTTGAAGGCTTACAGGAAATCAAATGAGGTTTTTCTCTCTAAAATCCCCATAGGGAAGAGTAGCTCAATCAGATGTGATGTAAGAGGAAATTAAGGGAGAAAATTTTCATCAAGATGTGGCAGTTTAATTTTTACTTGGGGCTAGAGCATTCGGCATGGAAAATGATATTAAAAATCAAGGACCTGTTTAATTATGATATAGTGGCCTTTTTTGGCTGGTCTTCCTGATGTTTTGAGCTAGATGTACTTCACAATTTATTTGTAGAGATTAATTATTTTACCAGAGATTTCTGTTTTTTTTTTTTAATTACTATTATTGCTACAATGCAACTTGTCTCCATGAAGCCGATGCTCCTCAAACATCTAATTTAAGGCATGCTAGGAGGCTGATTTTTTTTTCTCAGAGCAGTATGTACATATAACACAAACTACAAGACTACGGAAGACAGCATCATCATCATCAAAACATTTATGCTCCTAAAAAATACACCTCTTTAAAAATAACTCCTGGCACTTTCCCATATATCAACGTGTAGATATTTAGAAATAATTTCCAAAACAAATTTGAACAAATTTGCACTCTAGGACAAAACATATCTATCACACAATATTTTTAAAGACATGTTTTAAACACAGTAACTAGAATTTGTGGCATAAAAAAGAAACATCCATTATGTTCGAGATTCTAAGAGGCAGAAAATGGTAACTGATTTTTTGAACACACATTGTGCTTTCCAGCTGATGCAGATTTTTGTGGAAGTCCTGCTAGGTTAGATTGAGCCCTAATTCCATAGGTTCTAAATTTAATTCACTGTTGCTCTCCTTAATAGGAACAACTAACAATTTTACAAAGTTTGCATATTTAGTTCAATTGAATGGCTTAGAAATCATAACTTTCTATTCTGGGGAACAGTTTTTGTTTTTTTTTAAAACCCATTCCATTAATGCAGAAGCACATGGTTTGTTTTATGAAGCGATTGTGCAAGGTTGGACACTCCATTATTTAGTATTACATTCTCAGCACCACCTCTATAATTAGAGAGGATACCCAGGATACCATATCTGTAAAGTGACAATGAATTTCCTTAGCTCAAATGAATACCTAAAAAATAGATAAACCCGACAAATATAAAGCTGATGTCCGTCTCTGCATTTCTCCAATGTCACTTCAGTTTAATTCAGTTTTGAGAAACAGTGCCTATGAGATCGCTTATGTACCTCTGTGTCTCTTTTTTTCCTCATTGGTGTAACTTTACAAAAGACACTAGGTGTCCTATTAGGAAAAACTGAAAGTTGTGCTGTAGTGAATTCTCAGGCAATTTTAAAATCAAGGCTGCATGTTTTACTAAAAGATATGCTCTCAAAATTTAGCAACCCGAGGACCCCCATGTTGATTTAAAATTTTTCAGTGACCCCACCCCCAAGCTGTCCTGCTCAGCCCTTAGCCCATGCCCTTCTGAGGTTCCGCTCCTTCCCTGAGGCCCTGCCCCCGCTCACTCCATCCCCCCTCCCTCTGTTGCTCATTCTCCCCCACCCTCACTCACTTTTACCAGTCTGAGGTAGGGAGTTGGGGTGCAGGCTCTGGGAGGGAGTTTGGGTGCTGGCTCTGGGCTGGGGCAGGGGTATGGTATGGGGTGAGGGGTGCTGGCTCTGGCTGGGCGGCGCTTATCTCCAGTGGCTCCCTGAAAGCGACCAGCACGTCCCTCTGACAGTGGCTCCTAGGCGGGATGAACAGCGGGTCTCTGCACGCTGCCCCTGCCCGCAGGCACCGCCCCCGCAGCTCCCATTGGCCACAGTCCCTGGCCAATGGGAGCTATGGAATTGGTGCTTAGTGAAGGGAATTCACTTATCTATAATTCTGATTCCTTGAAGGTTACGCATAGGATACTCACTCGAGTCTTTCCCTGGAAGTGAGAGAGACTCAGGAGCGAGACTCCTGAGGCTACGGTATCTTTAAAGAATTTGTTTTCTTCCTGAATGAGCTTATTTGACACACAAAGCCTAAAAGGTTCATTTCCATTTAGGAAGTAAAAAGGAACCACTATAAAACAGAGGTCTGTCAATAGAACACTTTCCAGTATGGGTGTCGATTAATCATAGTTAACTCACGCAATTAATTAAAAAAATTAACCACAATTAATTGCAGTTTTAAATTGCACTGTTAAACAATGGAATACCAATTGAAATGTATAAACATTTTAGATGTTTTTCTACAGTTTCATATATATTGTATTCTGTGTTGTAATTAAAATCAAAGTGTACATTATTTTTTATTACAAATTTTTGCACTGTACAAATGATAAACAAAATAGTATTTTCAATTTTCCTCATACAAGTACTGTAGTGCAATCTGTGTCGTGAAAGTGCAATTTACAGATGTAGATTTTTTTTGTTACATAACTGCACTCAAAAACAAAACAATGTAAAACTTCAGAGCCTACAAGTCCATTCAGTCCTACTTCTTGTTCAGCCAATTGCTAAGACAAACAAGTGTGTTTACATTTACAGGAGATAATGCTGCCCTCTTCTTATTTACAATGTCACCAAAAAGTGAGAACAGGCATTTCATGGCACTTTTGTAGCAGACATTGCAAGGTATTTAAGTGCCAGATATGCTAAACATTCGTATGCCCCTTCATCCTTTGGCAAGAGGAAATGCTTCCATGCTGATGACACTCACTAAAAAAATAAATGCATTAATTAAATTTGTGACTGAACTCTTTGGAGGAGAATTTTATTGCACTAGAGTACTAGGTGAACCGCAAAATATTATTTCTTTTGTTTACAGTGCAAATACTTGTAATCAAAAATAAATACAAAGTGTACAGTGCTCACTTTATATTCTGTGTTTCAATTGAAATAATTGAAAATGTAGAAAACATCCAAAATATTTAAATAAATGGTATTCTATTACTGTTTAACAGTGTAATTTATCACGATTAATTTTTTAAATTGCTTGACAGCTCTACTTTCCAGTAAAGATTTTTTAAATTTGTACCAAAAATGCCATAAAAAAAAATCTAGTTTCACTCAATTTACACAATATAGCGTATTTTGCACATACAGCTTTGTAAATAGACCTGTGACTGGAATCCCAGGGGAGACAGCTGAGGTCACTCAATTAGGATGAACTGCAAAGAATGGGGCAGGCAATCATCAAAGCTGGTGGATATTCCAATACTTAGATTTACCAAGCCAGCACAAAACAGCTTCTGTTATACCTCACTGGTTACTCAGAAGTCAACAACGCAGTTCCCTTAAAGTAACCCAGCCTCAGGCCTCCACCTAGTCACCCAAGTCAGATATGAGGAGAATTAATGAAAATCTTATTCATCATACAAAAAAGGTTCGATCAATCCCAAAGGACTGGACACATTACCTCCCAGGTTAGTGAATATTCCAAATCTTAACCAAATATACACTTACAGCTAATTCTTATTAACTAAACTAAAATGTATTAAAAAAGAATAGATAGAGTATGGTTAAAAGATTAATCTACATACAGACACGAGTTCAATTCTTGAGGTTCAGATTCACAGCAGAGATGGTGAGCTTTGTAGTTGCAAAGACTTTTTAGTATTTAGTCCACAGATTATAGACCAATGTCCAATATTATATTCAGGGTGTTCCAGTTTAACTGGGATCTCAATCCTGTGACTCAAACTTCCCCTGATGAAGCTTAAGCAGATCTGAAATGACAGGGTCAGGACCCAAGGGTCTTTTATACAATGTTCTAGCATACACTTGACCATACTGTCCTGGCTAAACAATAGGCAATCAGGGCGACTCTGAAGTAGGTTTATTTTCTAAGCATCACCGGGTAATTATTCACACAGATTAACAAAGCGCTTGCCTGTTTTTCCACCATTCACAAATGATTTGCTATATATTTCAAAGAGATGAATACAGCGACATCCGATGTTCACAGTTCATTTGAATATTAAGATGTTCTTTTGATCTCTGAATTAACAGAATACAGCATAGATACGGACTGTTGATTACACTGTTGACTGCTACCAATATATACGTAATTACACAAAAACACACACATTATCTCCCCATATGTCTTTAAGGGTTGAATTTGAGTCATTCATCCTGCAGGACGCTTAACCCTTTCTGGTCATGCATCACAAGAACTTTTCCATACATAGTGTTGTGGACCTGATCCATCACCACAGAAATTAATGGTATTCCTGCCATTGACTTAAATGAGAGCAAGATCCAGCCCAATAATTCTAACCAAACCCCCCAAATCCCCTATTATATTTAAACTGAGCTTGCACATACAGAGCCATCTGTTTGCTTGATGGGAAATGAAACAGGAAGGATGGTTGTGAGATTGTGCCATCAGATGTCAACCGTATTTAAACTACCGATCAGGCAAGAGACCAAGTTACTGGTTATGAGACAAGTAATTAACATGCTTTCTCCTGATGACCATTTGTTTTTATTAAATTGTCATCTTTTTCCAGGAAAAAAAGACTTTCTAGAACAAAGGAGACAGACACCAACCAAGGTGAACAATGCACTAAAAATAGGCAAAGGAACATTTCTAAAAGATGAATAGTTTATGTTTTGGTGGAATGTATGGCACAAGAGATGAATATGAAATACCCCATGTGTTTTCTAACTTATCTCCTTCAGCTGAACCCACTAGCTCTACGAAGAGAGAAAGCGTACTTTCAGTTATGTTACTGAAAATAAAGATATTACATTTTTATAGGTAGGTTTCATTTCAGTGCAAAATACAACAATCTTACACAGAAAAATGAAACAAATTCTGTAGGTCCTTCCCTCCTTGGGTATAAGAAAGCTTCATTTACTTCACTAGACTATGTTGCCTGCATTTAAACACTCTGCCTAAAATAGAAGCTAGTGGGTTGTTTTTTTTGTGTGTTACAAGAAGATACTGTATAATCTGTTCTGCAGCTATCCAGTTAATCAGAATAGTAGCTGATTTTTCAAGTTTGGAAGGAAGGACCAAGCTTTTATGTTTTTGCTGTGAAGAGCTAAAAGAACCAAGTTTCTTTTAACAAAATGAACTGAAGCATTGAGGACCAAAAACCAATTAAGGGTTTTTTTTGGTTTCTCCTCTATCCTCTTCTCCTCCCCCATGAAAATACATATAGCATCTCTAATTAGCAGTTTACTTAGATAGCATAAAATTAACAGTGAACCCTGGACTATTGTTGATAATTGGAAATATCAAGACGACTCTCTGATAAGGGAACTTTTTAAAAAAGGGCACTTTTAATCTTTAATAGCTGTAGATTAAAGAATAATTGACTTGAGCAATAAACAACTAAAGACAACAAAGCTTAACCTAACTATAATGAGAAGATAGAACTACTAATCATTCTGTCATACGAATGTAGTATTTCCACTATCGTGCAAAAAGATTGAAGGGCTCGGATGCATATCATTTAATATGCAAGATGATGAATGGTGCAAAGAAAACTCTAAATGAGAAGTATAAATATAGTAGAAATCCTTTTACTGTGCAGTCATTAATGAAATTGTATACTGTTTCACCAATACGGCATTACAAATATAGCTTCACTGTCCCAAAACTGGCATTCAAGACAATACTGAAACTATATAAAAGGATTTTGTTGTGTGCCCAACCTGACGCACTTAAAATATTAATACACCTCTTCTTGGGCATTGTGGCTTTTTCATTTATTCTCATGCATTCCATCTGAGGAAGTCAACCACAAGCCTGTCATGTCAATAACAGTAACATTTTTAAGAGTCAGAGGGCACCTGCACCTTTTTAAGTTCTCTACAGTGACTCAAATTTGTGGACAATATATTTTCTTGTAACAGTGTCATGGTGCATAACTTGCAAAGTTTAAACTTTTAAGAGGACAAATTGTTAGTCATTATTCTGAGGGCACAATTTTCTTTGTATGGTTCAAACTTGGGATCTCAAGTTTATGTGTCATATTTTAATACAATTAATCTGTCTATCAGAGATGAAGTGCACATCGTTCTAGTTCAGACTTTGTTCTGTATCACAAGTCTTGCGCTGACCCTGAAGGAATCACTTTAGCAACTACCTAAAGTTAATTTCACTTGTGTGACACACAGCACACTCTGTATTGTTTTTGACCAGACCATAGCATGAAAATGATTTTTAGAAGTATGATTACAGCCAGAAAACTGATTATACAATTGGCATCTTGAAACTGCGTACACCTATTTACTGACAGCAAATGTGGTGATGAATAGTACTGCAGAGCCCAAATGATCACTGTAACATCAAAATGACTGTAGAGTTAGGTAGGTTATGCTGAATTTTATTTTGCTGTATGAATCAACATTGGTTTAAATTTATATTACAGTTTTGTTGTTGTGAGATCTTATATCTAGCAAAATATTGGAGACTAGGACAGTTTACAGAGGGGACAAAATAGAAGGGGACATTATATCAGTACATACATAATGTAGGTTATAGAAATGGTCACATGCTTCAGGTCTTAGGACAATACTTCCCCTAAGGTAAAAGTATTATAATTACTACAGAATGGTAGCTGTTGCTTTTGGAGTGGGGGTGGGGGTGGGAGGGGAGAACATTTTCAAGGCCAAAAGAAGTGTTAGGTACCAAGTTCCCAATGTCTTAACTCCCCTTTGTGCATTAGAAATCTCCCCCTAAATAAAAGAAAATGGAGTGTTTTATATAACAAGCTAATGATAGTTTCCTGTCTATCTTAGTGACTTCTCTTGTGATTAGAATTTTTGGTTTAATGCTCTACACCTTCAGATTGCTGCACATTTCAAATTCTATTAACTTTATTTAAGAAACCAGTGCAAATTCTGATTAATAGTCAAACTCCACAGCACTGATGTACATTTGGAATAGGTTCCTCATGCATCCATTACCACGATATCTGAACATTTCTACAAAGATTAGAAAAAAAAAAGGAAATCACTTCACATATTGTACAGTATTTTCACTCCAAGGCTACCTACTTTATACAAAGCAAAGATACTCAAAGAATATAAGACAAGCGTCACAACTATGTTATCCAAGCACAACTGTCCTCTTGGTTAATATAAATAACATTCTATGTATTAGAAAAGTTGAAGAGAAGATAGATGAGAAAATGTCACATCAGAAAAAGACAAATTAACTTATGATCAATATAAATAGGACGATGGGCAGCAAGTTTCAAATATTATTTGTCCTAATTTTGAAAGAAAACAAGGGGTCTTTAGTATTTCAGAATGATATATACCAAGGATACAGTGACACTCGGTTTTTTAGTCGCATTTTAAAGTGCTAATGTAACATGGACAGACCCCGATCTGCGTGCGGGTTTGAACCTGGGGCCTATGGAGCTTAGTGCATGAGCCTTTACTGCGTGAGCTAAACACGATATGGCTATTAACTAAGGCTGTAGAGTCAATCAATCAATCACCACACCCAGGAGGTGTTTGGGTTATACTAACACAAAACTGTAAATCCTGATGCATATACAGGACAAACATTTCAGGATAAACACAACTAGCAAGACATTTGTGTTGCAGAACAAATATTTTTGTAGTGTCTACACTAGAATTTAAAATGGTATTAGTTAACATGTTAATTAATGCATGTTAAACCATAGCTAAGAATTTAATAGCTGAAGTACCAGACATTAAACTAGATTAAAATGTATTAACCTGGCTATTACTACAAGCACACCAAAATAGGTATAAAATCAAGTCAGATGCGTCCAAGCCATGAAAAGCATATACAAAACCATATATTGTATCAAAAAGGTCAAAAAACTGGGAAGAAGGTTAAAAGGCAACTTACTTAATACTATGCATTTCCTGTTCTGTATGCACTTGTACCCAAGACAGTAAGTCTAAATAAAATATCCATATAGAGAGACCATTTTTGAGAAGAATTCATTTATTTCAAAATACCTATTTTTATCCATTTTTCTTTCCAGCACTTGTTGGCTGAATAGATCTGCAAGGATCTCACAGATGACAAGCTCATGACTACTACTATATTTTGATTTATGGTTGGGCAAATTGTAAGAAGTTCAGTTTGGACAAAATGTTTTAAGACCCCTTCTCCGTAAACTCATTAACAGGCCACAGTTCTGCAATAACTCTTTCTAACTTCTCGCAACACTGCACCAGATTCCATTTTATAGAGAAGATCTTGTCAAACACCAGAAAAATCTACTGTAACTGCCTCCGTTGTACCCTTATAGCCAAGAAAGGTTAACCGTGGCTCCAAATAAAGTCATTAATGAATGCCACTCAGAGTCAGAGAGCGCACGAGAAACAGTATAATTATATACAGTATATATTTCTCCATAATTATGCAAAGACACTGAATTAAGAAATTATATTTTAATACCAAATGCTGATTTACTGTATATTACTTTAAATAAATTAAAATTAAATTAATGGAGAGATCCTATCTCCTAGAACTGGAAGGGACCTTGAAAGGTCATTGAGTCCAGCCCCCTGCCTTCACTAGCAGGACCAAGTACTGATTTTGCCCCAGATCCCTCAGTGGCCCCCTCAAGGACTGAATTCACAACCCTGGGATTAGCAGGCCAATGCTCAAACCACTGAGCTATCCCCCCCACTTTTCAAATATACAAAATTTAAGTATTTGTTAGGCAGCTTCTCCTGCTACTTGCTACATTTAACCCTCTGACACCAGTATCCTCAATATTCTGGTTTGCAAACACTGCTGGCAATTAGCACCAAAGGGTTAATTTGATAGGACTCAAAGGATTTCCCTTTGATCTTACTGACAGTAGAGCATTTTGAGTAGGTATCCAGAATGTTATCTTCTGTAGGAATAAATGGATTAGTTTAAGAGACTTCAAAAAGCTTATCAGTACTGAAAGCTACAGTGTTAATTCTTTTATGTAGGGATTTTGGATAACACAAGCGCTTTTAATTAAAACAGGTTTCTAAATGGTAACTATTTTATTTTTAATGTTGACAATGGACACATTTAAAATTGATAGTTCTCTTCATTAAGGATGAATGGTTAAGTAGATTATGCTGCACGTATTCAGAGCCCCTCTCCTCTTAAAGCCCTTGCCAAAATCTCTTTCAAACAGCTCTTGTGAAAATAGCAAGATGTGCTGCCAACTGCAACACTTGTCGTTAGAAGAGGATCCTGGATTTCATTCTCGAGTGTGTCACCACTGCCTCTGGAAAAAACTAACTGAAGCTGCAATAATTTTTAAATTGCTGATGTATTCCACATACAAGGAATCCAGTTTGCTACCAGACTGTTAGAAATGTGAGGCACTCCAGTCATTTTAAAACACTCTTTTTGAGGCTGAAATTGTGAATTTCATTTATATCAGAAATATTTTACCCTGCCAAGTTACATCTATGATACAACAGGAATCCATCTATCCCTTCAAAGTTGGGCAATTTATACAGAAATTTGTTTTGGTATTTTTAATTCTGGATCTTTCAAAAATATTACTTTTGAATAAAGTCACTTAAAAATATTACACTTATTCAGGAGTACTGTGCAATACCCATAAGTCTAAATACAGTAGTTACCATTAACAGTATGGCATTTTCCAACAGCTCTCACTTAAGAGTTACCACAGTTTTCTATACTTAGAACAGGAAACAGCTGTGTTAGCAGCTGGCAATAGGGTGACCAGATGTCCCAATATTATTGGGACTGTCCCGATATTTGCTTGTTTGTCCCGCGTCCCGACCCATGTTAGGTCGGGACACTAGACAAACAAGCAAAGGTTCCGGAGCCTGGAAGGGCTCACGCCCCTCCCTGCCCCCTCCTTCCCCCATTGGCTCCCTCCCCAAATCCCTGCCTCTTCCCCAAACATGCCATTCCTCCTCCCTCCACAAGCGCTGGAGAGAGGCCCCGGAGACGCAGGGGGAGCGCGGGGCTGGGGGGAGCAAGAGTCTGGCCTGGCCCGGAGCACAGGCAGGACTCAGTCGGGCGATACCGGGAGGAAGAGTAGGGGGGCAGCCTGCGGGGCCAGGCAGCGGCTGTTCTCCCCACCTGGGCAGCAGGACTCGGGAGCAGCCACTGCTGCAGCTCCTACTGCCGCGGCCAGAGGAAGAGGCAATGGCGCTCGGTGGCTGCGGCTCTGGCGCCTGGGCCCGAACCTGGGCCTGTTGCGGGGACCCAGCAGCGCGCACGCTGCGCCCAGCCCCTGCCCAGTTGGTGCAATCCCGCAGCAGCCCCGGGACGGAAACATCGGCAACCCAGCCCCGTTCGTTCCCCTGCGGGACCTGAGAGGGACGGGTGGGCTGAGGCCTGCTGCCCCCCTCCGGGGCAGCTCGCAGGATTGCACCAGCTGAGCAGCCAGCCCAGACGTGACTGGCCAGGGGCTAGGCGCGCGCAACGTGCGTGCTGCTGGGTCCCCGCAACAGGCCCGGGCTTGGGGGGTTCGCGGGCGCCAGAGCCGCAGCCGCCGAGCTTGGCCAGCGGCTGCTTCCTCTCCCCGCGGCAGTGGGAGCTGCAGCAGCGGCTCCTCCCGAGTCCCGCTGCCCAGGTGGGGAAAACAGCCGCCCCCCTACTCTTCCTCCAGGTACCGCCTGACTGAGTCCTGCCTGCGCTCAGGGCTAGGCCGGACTCTCGCTCACCCCGGCTCCGCGCTCCCTATGCGTCTCCGGGGCCTCCTTCCAGCGCTTGCGGAGGGAGGAGGAAGGGATTGTTTTTTTGCTCCGCCCCCACCCCACCACCCCTCGCGTCCCGATATTTGACCTGGGTGATCTGGTCACCCTAGTTGGCAAACCTATTTAGGGGCATCCACAGCACAAACAAAATCTATATTAGGATATACAATAATTTTATTCTCTCAAGTTAGTGAAAACTTGAATGTATATTTAGAACTATTTAAAAAATATATAGTTAATAATTTTAAGGAAATAAAAGACGGATATCCTTTCTGTAACTGGTGAATGAGATGTGTTGCTCATGTCTATTCCACAATAGGTGCGCGTGCTCACTACGTGCACCGGTGTCGGAAGTTTACCCCTAGCAGTAACCGTAGGGGAGTGCCCCTAGAGACCACTGGAGTGGCACCTCCATGGCACAGTATAAGGGGCGCTGCACCCCCCACCCTCAGTTCCTTCTTGTCAGACAACTCCGACAGAGGGGAAGAAGGGTGGGATGCGCAATAGAGGTTACAGAAAAAGTAACTGTCTTTTCTTCTTTGAGTGATTGCTCATGTGTATTTCACAATAGGTGATTCCAAGCTACAGCTGTTGGAGGTGGGTAGAAGTTCACAAATTCTTGGGACGGAGTACAGCCCTGCCGAACCCGGCGCCCTCCCTGATTTGGGAGACGATCGAATAAAGGGAGATGAAAGTGTGAACTGAAGACCACGTAGCAGCCCTACAACTGTTCTGGATGGGAGCATAGGCCAAAAAGGCAGCCAATGAGGCCTGCACCCTAGTCGAGTGTGCCCTCACAATTGATGGCGGGAGCAAGAGGTTGGGGTGTGAGGAGTGTGGCTGGGGCTGCAGACTCTGGGGTGTTGCTGGGGATGAGGGGTTTGGGTGTAGAAAGGTACTCTGGGCTGGGACTGAGAGGTTCAGGGGGGGAGATCAGGGCTGGGGCAGGGGCGTGGAATGAGGGCTCCGGCTGGGGTGCAGGCTCTGGGGATGAGGGGCTTGGGGTGCAGGAGGATGCTCCAGGCTGAGATCGAGTGGTTCGGAGAGGGGAGGGGAATCACGGCTGGGGCAGGGATTTGGGGCACGGGAGGGGGTGCAGGCTCTGGGCAGCACTTACCTCAAGCAGCTCCCAGAAGCAGCAGCATGTCCCCCCCTCCCAGCTCCTGCATGGAGGTGTGGCCAGGTGGCTCTGCGTGTTGCCCTATCCGCAGGTGTCACCCCTGCAGCACCGACTGGCCTCTGTTCCTTGCCAATGGGAGCTACAGAGCCAGCGCCTGGGGCGGGGGCAGTGTGCGGAGCCCCTGAGCTGCCCCTACACATAGGAACCGGAGGGAGAACATGCTGCTGCTTCCGGGAGCCGAGCAGTGCCACGGCAAGCAGGGAGCCTGCCTTAGCCCCACTGTGCCACTGACCTGACTTTTAATGGCCTGGTCAGCAGTGCTGACTGGAGCTGCCAGGGTCCCTTTTCGACTGGGCATTCCGGTCAAAAACTGGACACCTAGCAACCCTGGACCAGTGGCCAGGTAATACCTTGCTGACAAACCTTTGCCTGTGAGTGATATAAAGAGACCATAGTGGAGAATGAGGGTCAAAATATGTACGTCTTGCTTTGTTTTATTATAAAGAATTATATATTTAAGAATACACTAACGCTATGTTTAAACTGCAGCCAGATATGTGATTAGCAGCTCATGCAGACATACCCACACTAGCTTAAATCTAGAGGTCTTGCTAAAAAGAGAAGTGAGGACGTTGTGGTGCAGACTTCAGAGCAGGCTGCAAAAGCAAGTACACACCCAGGAGGGTTAGCCAGGTTTCAGTAGCCTGTGCTAAAGCCTGCAGTGCCATATCCTCACTTCGATTTTTGACAAACCAGTTAGATGAACGCTAATGCAGGTATGTCTGCTTGAGCTGTTTATCACACCGCTAGCTGAAGTGCCGACAATCCAAAACCAGTTAATACCAAAAGATCACTGCAAAATAATCACATTAGAGATGTGCTTTTGACTTTAAACATAGGGTACAATATATATAAAATATTTTTAAACTATCCATAGTAGAGAATTATAAAGAAAAAATAACATTTGCAATAAAACTAAAATTTACAACTAAATAAATTCTGACAATATATGGAACTTTTCATGTGTACTATTTAAACTGCAAGGTTGATTTACAAGTTACTGATTCATGAACACTAACCTCCAAATTTTCAAAAGCTCCTAAATTACTTAGGTGCTTAAGTCCTATTGAAGATCAACAAGACTTAGGAACCTAAGGTGCTTTTGGAAGTTTTTGCCTTAAATGCTTAACCTTTAAAACACCAGCACTATTTGAACTAATATTAATCTTTAGCTTATCATTCTCATCTCTTGAGAAAGCTACGCTACAGAATTTTGAAGTCCTATGGATTTTGAGGACGTGTCTCAATCTGAGAACTGGAGAAAAATTTATGAGGAAAGAAAATCTACTGGTTTGAGTGTTAGAGAAAATTAAAACAAGTTCACAATATTGCTTTCTTTTGACAGCATGTAAAGAAGAAAGAGGAGTAGGACTAAAATTCCAACCTTCTAAGGTGAGGTGCTGATTACCTGAAATGCTACTATACTTTGAAGGAAAGAAGTGTAGAATGCTGAAGACAGAAGCTGAAAAACAGGTTTATAAAAAAACTTAAAGGAATCATAAAGGAACCTAGTCAGAAGCCACTGGGAGAGACTTTCCATCCTCCCTCATGCTACCCCAAAGAAAAGTAGCATACCAAGAATTTGGAAGGCAACTATTTGCTGAGAATCAGTACAACATCAATTCTGAAATTGCGAGGATGATGCTTGTTCAGCCTTAACTCCTTACTCTTACATCTGCCTTACAAAACTGACATGAAATATTTACCAACTGATGCATCAAATCGTTTTCCCATCCTTTACCACAATGAGTGAGGCTGTTGCCTTTTAAAAATGTCTTTTCAGAATCCTACTGCTTCTCAAAACAGGAAAAAAATCAGATTTATGTGAATACTATAATCCTGTATTCAACCAAGTCCTTATTAGTATGTTGACTTAGATTCATGCATTATGCTATTCATGTGTCATTCAGATATCTGTATTAGATATCAACCTTTACAACTATACATACATAACTTTTGCAAAGATTGCACAACTTGTCAGAGGCTTCGGACATGACTACACTACAAACTTTGACTGATGCAAGTTATGTCAGCATAAATCTGCCTCAGGTAGTGTATTGCTTCTGTGTGAGCATGCATTCTTGGCTACTCGTGATGGTGCTGCGCATACTCACCAGGAGTGCTTTTGTTGATGCAGTGCTACGCAGCATGGGTAGCTACCCCAGTTTGCAACTTAGCACCGTCCGCGCACTGTCTTTTGGGAAGTTTTGGCAATGCATGGTGGGGGGTAGAGAAAAGTCACACAGGGGTTACTAGGAGCAAGGGGTCAAGTTCCTAGCATGCAACTTCATCCATCCCATAATGTCATCCATATCCCATAATTTTTGTGCCTTTCATAAAAATCCTATGAACCTGCACAGACCTCCCTGCTGTCGGGCTTTTCTGACAGAAGCATGAAACCCATGCAGCTCTGCACTACTGAACTGAGCATTGCAAGCACAGGACTCACAATCATCTGGTATTTGCAGAGCCACACAAAGAAATGAATGAGCACAAAACATGACTATTTCTTGGAGGACAGACTGCTGTGAGATATAGTGAGAAACCATTAAAGGTTGTCGGTGGCATTCAAGGAGCAGCTTTAACTGGAGGAGCACTACTTCTGGGCCTAAGAAAAAAAGCACTCCCTGGTGGGAATCACATTATAAATGCAGGTCTATGATGAACAGTAGCTGCAGAACTTTTGGATGCAAAAGGCCACATTCTTGGATCTGTGTGCCTATCTCACCTCAGCCCTTCAGTGCAGGGATACCAGAATGAGTGCGGCACTGACAGTGTAGAAGTGAATGGCAATCGCCCCTGCTTGACTGCTGGCACTGCCTGGACTGTGGTGGAGTCTCAAACAGGTCCTGGCTTGCAGAGTAATTGGGCCTCCCAGTTCCATGTCCCCCATCCTCCTTGCTGTTCATGGCAGTGGTCTGTGTCTCAGGCTCCTCAGAGGTATTCAGGGTGGCCCGTAAGGTGGTGGTGGTCTCTGCCAAGTATAGCATGCAGCTCTTTGTAAAAGCAGCACGTCTGTTGCTCGGCACTGATTGACTGCTGGCCTCCAAGGCCCTCTAGTATGCCTGCTATAGGTCATTTGCTTTCATGCGGCACTGCTCCTGATTGCTGTTGTACCCCTTTCTCCTGCATCCCCTGTGGAATCTGCTCATAGATGTCCATGTTTCTACGGCTGGTCCATAGTTGTGCCTGCCTAGCCTCTTCTTCCGACAGGCTCAAGAGATCCAATGTCTCCTGTCTACTCCAGGCTGGAGCTTGTCAGGTGCATTTAGCTGGCATGGTCAGCTGGGCAGTTGCATACAACAAGGGAGAGCTGCTAGGTGGGCTCACCAACCTGGGCAATCAGGAAAAGCCATATCAAAAATTTACAGCGTTTTAAAGGGGAGCATGGGAGACTTCTGTTCTCCACAAGATGGGCAGTGGAGTTCACAATTGTGATCTGAGTGGTCAGTGTTGGGCGTTTTGGGGCAGCTGCTGGAGGACTGTTTGGTCAACATAGGTAACATATGTCAACCTCAGTACATTGACCATAGCTCAGTGCCATGGGAGTTGGTATTACTGCGCTGCCATAACGGGTGCTTAAATCAGTGGGAGACAAATTTAAGTGTAGACAAAAGCACAGCGAGGTCAACACAAGGTGGCTTACATCAACCTAACTTTGTATTGTAGACCAGGTCTCTCTCATTACTCATACAATAAGTAACTACAAATTAAGCTGAAATTAAGCTTTTTTTTGTTTGTTTTTAAACAAAGGGAATTTTGAAAAATATTCAGAATGAATTTAAAAGCTTACTGTAGAAAACCTTCACAGATTTCCAGAAGAATGTCAGCAATTTCTGAGATTTTAAACACTTTCCTCCTACGCCCCTTCATTCTCTTCCCGATAGAACTAAAACATTCTAATCTGCACTCCACCAATCACCTAGAGATATCAGTATTTTTAATTAAACCCATATTTCTCATATGCTCAACTTTCTCTTTTAGTTACAGGGAACAAAGAATAGGCTTGAGTGACAAGTCTGCTTTGGAGAGTGTAAGAAACTCTGAGAATGTTTCGAATATTTAGAATTTTACAGAACTCTCTTAGCTAAGAAATTTAAACCTCTATTGTTTTAGTTTAAGTAGGGTGAAAGCTTTATTGTATGCAGAATTTCTGAAAAGCATTGAATGTTTTATCACTTGGTAGTGCAGCAGCTTATTAGGTATAGAACTGAAGTCTTTTAAGTTGGAGTTGCTGGAGATATTTTTTCTCCAGAGTGTGGAAAGCCTTTTTGAAGTTTTAGCTTTACATTTAAAGTTTTATAGATTTATCATATATAGAGAAGATTAAATATACATACATTCTTATACCTTACACTTTATGCATTTGCTCCTAAATCAAGGATGGATATAAAAACAAGGAATGCTTTCTTTCTCTAACAAAATATAGTTAAAGATGGCCAGAGAGAATATTTCATAGTTGCCCTCTAGCCTTGATTTAGGCAGAAATGATTTTTAAGACTTTGTAAAAGAAAATCTGCTTTCCCCAGCTTTTCTCGTATAAAGGAAATTCTAATTTCTGCAAGGGAAAGTGCCTTGGTACTGGATTGGGTTTTGCTGCTAGCGGTGCTGGTGTCACCTCATAGGTGTCAAAGTCTACAATGGAAACGTAGAACATCTACTTCCTGAGATGGAAACAACCACAAAGGATTTACCACATATAGCTTTAAAGACTTCTTGTTTAACTTGTTAAGTAAAATATAATTCTAATCAGTAACCATCTATCAGGGTGCTGGATTATATGTCACAGCGGGAGAACTCCTCCCATCAGCATAGGTAGGATCTTCATTGAAGCCATGCAGCTGCGCTGCTATAGCAGTTTGTGTGTAGACAAGCCCTTACATGCTTTGATCAGCAGTAAAATAGTTAATGTTGACATATAAATCATCATTTGGCATCTAAGTTAATACTCCACGGAGGTGAATAAGGCAGTACATACCTTCGTAGCTACAGTAACAGGCTTTCCACAGACTGAGGCATCAGTTTACACTCATTTAGAGATTAATCGCAGTTTTAATTGCACTGTTAAACAATAGGATACCAATATTCAATATTTTTGGATGTTTTTCTACATTTTCAAATATATGAATTTTAATTAGAACACACAATAAAAGTGTACAGTACTCACTTTATTTTTTTAATACAAATATTTATACTGTAAAAATGATAAAAGAAATAGTATTTTTTAATTCACCTCATACAAATACTGTAGTGCACTCCTCTGGAATGGTGGTTGAAGCATGAAGGGACATATGAATCTTTAGAGAATCTGGGCACAAATATCTTGCGATGCCGGCTATAACAGTGCTGTGCGAATGCCTGTTTTCACTTTCAGGTGACATTGTAAACAAGAAGCAGGCAGCATTATCTCCTACAAATGTACAGAAACTTGTTTGTCTGAGCGATTGGCTGAACAAGAAGTGGGACTGAGTGGACTTGTAGGCTTTAAAGTTTTACATTGTTTTATTTTTGAATGCAGTTTTTTTGTACAGAATTCTACATTCGTAAGTTCAACTTTCATAATAAAGAGACTGCACTACAGTACATATATTAGGTGAATTGAAAAATATTTCTTTTCTCTTTTCTACAGTGCAAATATTTGTAATAAAAATATTAAGTGAGCAGTGTACACTTTGTATTCTGTGTTGTAACTGAAATCAATATATTGGAAAATGTAGAAAATATGCAAACATATTTAAATGATATTCTATTATTGTTTAACACTGTGATCAGGTGATTAATCGTGATCAATTTTTTTTTTTAATCACTTGACAGCCCTACTAGAGAGAGATACCTTTGAAATGAAAGCTGAGATTTAGAGAACAAGGCTGTGTTTAAAAAAGCACATGGCTTGCCAACCTGGCCCAAATTTAATCCCAGCTTATGCCCAAGTACAGTTAACCCTTCATTATATGGTGCAATATATGCTAAGGTGATGGCAACTTATGCTTTGGATGGATGGATGCATGGAAGAGATTTAATGGATATTTTGCACACTAGGTAAGATTATATACATGTACAGAAGACATTTAATCAGTTACTGTTTAAGACATTAAATAAATCAAGGAAGTCTGTCTGAAGCTATGTCTGCACTGCAAAAATGTGTGGGTTTTTATATCAAGGTATGTATTCCTGACATAAAATCCTAATGGAGACAAAGCATTGTAATGTTTTCTTTGATATAGCTAACTGAAGTAAACCCTTGGTGCAGGGTGTGGAGTTTACTTCAACTAGCTACCTGTGGACAATGCTACTTGTGCATTGTCTCCACTAGAATTTTATACTGAGATAACTATCTTCAGATGTGGCAGAATTAGATATTAATTTTTTAATAATTTAATATCTGTTTATTTTTAAGCATGCTCTATCAATTTAAATTTTCACAGTTGTGCAAAATTAGGGATTTTATTTTGTTCAATTTTTATTCATGTAAATTTTCATGATTATAGGAAATTAAGGAGGGGATTAGATAATTATTTAATGACACTAGATGCTGAGATTCAATAAGCTAAAGCTTTATAACTGTTATAACCATTAACACACCAATTGTCAATATCACATATCATATGCAAAGTAAATACCCTTAACTCAGACTAAGTTCTCAACCAGCATTTTTCTTACTTTGTCAAGCTGTACATTTCAATTATTGATGGAAATTTTCTCTTGTCAATGTGTGTGCGTGTGTAACTGATGTTTACCAATATTTACTGATAAAAATGTAATCCTTCCAAGCCTAGGTATCTTGATGTAAAAAACACACCTTTCACCTTTTATCTTTCTTTGCAGTAAAGACATAGTCTTATTCTCCTATTTGCCATAGTTGAGTCTAGACCACATTATGGCAGAATCACTTCCTTTTTCTGTTTCAAAAACTCCTCCAATTTCCACATAAAACAGTTAATGAATAGAAAACTAAAAAGTCCAGACCACATAGCTCAATTACAGAATGGTCCAAAACAAAAACAAAAAACACTCTAGTGTTAGACTCCAAATTAGGACAGGATTCTGTGAAACGGAAAAAACAGAAGAATGACTTATAGTCACTAAATTTTAGCAGTAATTTTGATACTTTCAAAATCTACTGATGTGTAACACAATCTCAATTCAATAAACGTTCTGTCCTTGCAGAGATCCCACAGCATACAAATTTAAAATGTGTACAGGGTATGAGATCTGTAAAATCAAAATATATTGCTGTTTCCATCCCCCACTTGTTACTGTAGACAAGTGTGTTACAGAAATTGCTTGCACTTAATAATAATATTTTGCTTTATTTTTCAACTTAAAATGTAAATGAGGCTCAAATATATCAAATATTTCTTGTTGATACAAGGATATACTATGCAACTGGAGCTGACTAGTCACCCGCTTCTCCTACAGAAGAAAATGCTCATGATTAAATGTATATGAGTCTCTTTAAAAGCTTTTTCATACTAGATGACATTAATCATTACCTACACTTACTGAAACTGCGGTTGGATTTTGATAATTTATAACTACTTATTCAAGAATTATGGCAACAAACTTAATGCTTGACATGTTTTTATTACATTAACAAGTACACTTTCGTTATCTCTCAGTTAGTAGAAACAGTTACTGGACACATCTGGGGCACAATCCAGCTTCCACCAAAGTAAATCACAAAACTCCCATCTACTTAAAAGAGGTGCTTGATCAGATCTGTCTCCAACTTCTCTTTTAAAAATTAGACAGAAAGAAGAATGCAAGCTACAGAGTGCAACAAACATTTATGTACAAAATTCAGTTCAGTTTAGATTGTCTAGCTTTTTAAGGATGATACACATTTGCTGTTTCAACTTATCATTTGTAATTTCTCATGCAAGTCATAACATGTCATGGAACAAATGCAGAATGGTATTATAATGAACAAGTCTTTTCAATGATTGATTTATATTTTATATAGCATGGAATATAGTCACATTTCAGCGTATGCAAGCAGGTGATTGTACTTCCAAGTATAAAAAAGCTGGGAGAAAGGCTTGCGTTTTATCAAGTTGCAGAAGGAGCTATGATTTTTGAAGGATTCTGTAGCATGTAGCACTGGCTGCACCAATGTACCGTCAGCAAGCCATAATAGAACAGAATGCAAAAAAGGTGCTCCTTTTCTATTCTGAAAAGTGACAGTCATTACCATTTCTGAAAGCCATTATTTTTCACAGAGGTGTGCCACCACTTATTAGAATTTTAGAAATGGTTCTAAGGTAGCTACCAGAGGATGTCCTGAATTTTTCAATTAATGTTCGTATTTCAGCACAATATAATAAACCAAACAATTTTACGTTTAAAAGCAAACAGTTAAAGAGGTGTATGTGTCATTGTTCTTTATAACTGTATTAGATTCTTTAGCTAGAAAAACCTATATCCAGTCTGACAACTCAGGTCAACATTTCAACATGGCATTCTACAGATTTCAGCACTCACAGCATTGAACTATTACACAAGAGTGCATGCTTTGTAATGCACAGTAACTATTATGGTGGGTCACAGTGCCAGTAACTGAAGCATTGTTGCTATTTCTCCATATATTCTTGGAAAGTATGTACAGTATTTTATTTTATGTATATTATACTTCAGACCATAACGATGTACAGCTACCAATGCTACAGTTTTTGTGTGTACCCCAAATACTACACATGCCCATGTGCAATACTGCAATTTCAGCACCCATGGTATCATGATACAATATATGTTAGTTTTGGTCTGAAGTCCAGTGACAATCTCTTTCCTAAAGTGGACTGATGTCCATTTTTAAGCTAATATCTCTAAAGGTCATCTTTCAGGTTTTTATGGTCAAAGTGTGGTCCAGAGCTCTAATATTCTGTGACCATCCTCGTTTTTTAAAGCACTGCGACCTGCAGACACTACAGGTCCCAGTATGCAATAATACTCCATAAGTAACCAGATCTGCAGACTCCACAGACTCCTTCCACATTAAAGATAAGGGCAGTACTAATCAGCTCCACAATACTTCATGTAAATATAATCTTCAGGCATCTGGCAAGTTGCTGATGTAGCCCACAAGGGAATGAACTTTGAGAACACGTTATAGACATTTACTACATTACCTGCTGGCTGAAAAAAAAAAAATATATCAATGCACTGGTTTATATCCATTAGGAAATTTCTATTTGGTCCTGTCAAACAGTTACAGCTATAAATTACTGAAATAAAATTTGGAAATTAAATCAATTATTTATGCCATAAAGTAATTTAAACTTCAACCATATTGCTATAGATAATGCAGATATCTGTATTAAGCAGTCATTTTACTGTTTTTTAGTTGTAACAGGAAATTATGACAGCTGATTTACTCAAAAATATTTACAGTGGAACACTATTTTATCATAACTGATAAAAACTAATATATTCAGGCAATTATCATATCTACATTTTCCAATTTTAATTAAAAAACAAAATTGCTAGTTCTATTCCCAGGCTGAGTCATTCTTGCTAATTGGAAAAATTTTATACACAATCTTGAATTTTGTTAATTAGTGGTACTAAGTTTGACTATGCCATAATCTTTATCTTTGTGGGACTTGCATGTGTCTGGGCAGTGCTTCAGTGATCAGCGGTAAAGCCCTCTCCTGTTGCAATTGGTCTGCAGTAACTAAGACAGTTAACTACTATCTTCACCTATAATTAACATTTACAGATGGAAGTCAATCAAATTAAATGTCCTCTCCAAGAACACCTGGACTAGTAAAAATTAGTTCAGCAACAGAATCAGTGCACCATGATATGTTTTCCAGTAGCCTATTTATTAGCCTTTGACCATGAATGTTTCACAATGTTTGGGTTAGCGATTTTCCCTTGTGGGGAGAGAAGTTACTTCACAGCCCTTACAAAAACGTTCACAGACAACCCTACACTTAATCTAGTTTCTAGGTCCTATCTGCTTCTGCAGTGAAGGGAGTACCTAAGTAATAAAAACAATAGTGGCCAGGTTTATCTATAATCCTTTACTGCAGAAAACCCAAGTCAATTATAGATTTACTTGTTCTCCACCTCTTTACGCAAGAAACACAAACGAAGAATCACTTAAAACAACTCCATTTCTCTACAACTCTGGTTATTTTACCATTCTTTTTTCAGAACCTGTGATCTCTGGTGAAACATTGAATATTGTTAGGACAAATTAATGAAACATGCCATTTACCTTTTCAAGTGACTCAAGGTGGAATTTTCAAAAATGCTCAGCACTGATCTAACTCTCTGCTCTCACTAAAGTCAAAGTGGAGTTTTAACACAGACTTTGATGAGAACACAGCCTGTGAGGAGCACTTTGGAAAATCCTATCCTTAGTTGTCAAAGTACAGTGACTAATTTTGGGGGTTTGTTAGAGGAGTGGGTGGGTGAGATTCTGTTGCCTGCTTTGTGCAGGAGGTTAGACTAGATGATCATAATGGTCCCTTCTGACCTTAAAGTCTATGAGTCTATTAAAAATAAAACTCTGTTTCAGATAGGGATGTAAATATTGTTTTAAAAGTTAACCGGTTAAATGATTAAAATTATATCGTTAACAGATGTCACTCTGGCTGGTCTGCTGCGGCCCGGCGTCAGGGCTGCTCCGGCCAGCCCGGCGCGGCTGCTGTGGCCTGTGTGCAGGGGGTTAACTGTTAAGGTCGGTTAACGGTAAGCCTAATGCTCACTGGTTAACCATTTAACCTTTCACATCCCTAGTTTCAGATCCATTTTGCCTAACACTATTTTCCTTTTTCCAGCTGTAACACTGAGCCAGCACAGGTTAAACAATTAGCAAGCTGTGTAACCTGGAAGCAACCCTTAAGGATGTATCAAAAGGGTATTACCATGGTAAACAGGGCCATTCCTTCTAGATAGTTATCAAATCTATGTTAAGTAGATTAGAATCTTTAACATGTCTGCCTGTATTGTTAGAGAATCAAAGGGTGGATGCTAAGTGTATTTGTATTTACCTATATCATGTTAGAAGTAGCTTGTAGATGCTAATTCCATTTCATGTCTTAATGGCATTATATTATGCATGCAGATGGTTCAGTTAACTTTAAGATCAAAGATGTGAGATACTGTAGGAACTAAATTTTATTTACATTGTCTTCAGCTTATCTGTGCTATAATGAAATACCTTGATAGTTTGAATGGCTAATTGCTTATATGAATGAATGCAGCTAGTTACCTGTGTATGCATAGAAAATAGAAGATGAATTTCAAAGCAACAATATACATTACCTATTCTTCATCTGAGGAAGGGCTGGTCTGCTGTCAAGAGGCTTATCAGCTTGCTAGAAGACTATAAAGAAGCAGCCCTAGGGCTGTTCCTTTTCATCTCAGGTCTTTTTAAACTTTGAGAAGGAAGGTCTAAGCCACAAGACTGAGGTCTCCAGGTTTACTCTGGATTTACACTGGAATTCTCATGGAAGAATTTGAACAAACTTTACACCTAGACTGCCTATTGGACTATAACCTTTTACAATGATTTCAGAAAGACTTTTACAAATCAGCAGCCTCACCAACTCTGCTATGAGACTGACCTAAGGCCTTTACACATATCTGTATGCATCTTATCTTTTTAACCACAGCAACTCTCTTTTTTCTTTTTTTATTATTAAAACCTTTAGTTTTAGTTACTAAAAGACTGGTATCAGTGTGATTATTGGGTAAGATCTGAGATTCACATTGACCTGAGGCTCAGTGTCAGGTCCTTTGGGACTGGTGGACGTAACATATGGTGAATCTGGTTTTCAGTAACTACTCACCATATTAGACTTGGCTGCCTAGGTGTGATCAAGGACTGGGATGCTTAAAAGGGACTGGATTTTTGCATCTTGGTAATCAGTGTGGTATTACAGAAGCTGTTTAGTTACTGGCTTGGTGAATCTAATTATAGAATAAACCACCAATTTTAGGGATTGTCTGCCCTATTCCTTGCAGGTTTCAGAGTAGCAGCCGTGTTAATCTGTATCCGCAAAAAGAACAGGAGTACTTGTGGCACCTTAGAGACTAACAAATTTATTAGAGCATAAGCTTTCGTGGACTACAGCCCACTTCTTCGGATGCATACCGAAGAAGTGGGCTGTAGTCCACGAAAGCTTATGCTCTAATAAATTTGTTAGTCTCTAAGGTGCCACAAGTACTCCTGTTCTT